>NC_143557.1:66334285-66636428 GCF_054136105.1 Typopeltis vanoorti
TAAGACTTATTATTGTTTATGTGACCATAGGTTTTTTTAATTACTATATATGTTCATATAATAACGCCTACTAGTTTCGCTAGCAACTGTCTAGCTTTCTCAAGGCTTGAACGGTAAACACAAAAAAATGATAAATGCACAACGTATAAAGAATACAAAACCATTAGTAACTAAAAGGTAGCTAAGTTCATACGTTCGCGTGACAATGTCAGCATGTATTGCGGATCTTTAGTCCGTGTCCTGAACACACATTGCATGAGTACGCGTTATACGATTGTTGCCATACTGTAGTTCCGTCAAACTGAGTGAATTGATTAAATTTTTCAAAGTCTCATTCAATATGGCACCTACATTATATCTACATTATGTGATGATATCTACATTATTCTTCAAACCATCATAGGTCACATAAACATAGCATCATCCACATATTGGGAAATAGAGTCTGCAAATTTGTCTCAGATGAAAACAAGGTTCAGACAGAACTGTCTCAAATTGTTACAACACTATCTCAAAATGGATATCCTCAAAACATTATCAACAAATTCCTGTATAAAGATAACCACCGACAACAAGAAACAGTCTCCCAGCAGGTTTCAATGGTCGTCATCCCCTTTATGGGTTTGGTTTCCACCAATATAGCGAGATTGTTAAAAGTTCATAACTTCAGAGTTGTATTTAAACCAACTAGACAAGCATTAGACAGGTGTTAAGATCTCCTAAGGATAGTGTTCCATTTTACAAATATCCAGGTGTGTATAACATTCCATGTACGTGTGGCCTCTCCTACATTTTGGACAAACTTCAAGAAGCCTCGAAATCAGACAGAAAGAACATGTTGGAAATGTCAATCATAACAGGACGATCACCTCTGGTTTAGCACATCACTTTTCAACTTCTAATCATTCTATAGACTGGGAAAATAGTTCTATGCCCTACATATGATGATGATTTCAGACACTGATTAGTCAAAGAAGTAGTCCTACAAACAGGCAGCAACCTAAACAGAAATCAAGGTGCCATAGTGAATGAGACTTGGAAAAATTTAATCAATTCACTCAAGTTTGACGGAACTACAGTATGCCAACAATCATATAATGCATGCTCATGCAACACGTGTTCAGGACATGGACTAAAGATTCACAATACATGCTGACATTGTCACGCGAACGTATCAACTTAGCTACCTTTTAGTTACTAACGGTTTTGTATTCTTTATACCTTGCACATTTATCATTTTTTTGTGTTTACCGTTCAAGCCTTGAGAAAACTAGATAGTTGCTAACGAAACTGGTAGGCGTTATTATATGAACATATATAGTAATTAAAAAACCTATGGTCACATAAACAATAATAAGTCTTATATTTGTGATCTATCTTAATGACGTCGAAAATTTCAAATGCAATTGAATAAACACTTATTTCGTGTAATTGAAAATTTGGACAAATGTTAGGACAATTGTTTTTAGTTAGATACTATGTTTGGCAGTACAACAAATGGTTTTACTTGAGTCCATGCAGCATAGTTTTTTGTGGGAGGGATGTGTTTTGATAGTTGTCTCTAATTGCACTATTCGTTGACAAATATATTGCACAGATTGCAAATGTCTCTGTACCTTATTCAGTGAGTGTAAAAACTGGAAGTGAAATATATATATAAAAAAAGAAAGAAAGAAATACACATAACAAGCACAATAAATTGTACAAGATGATTTGCTCCTCCATCAATCTACATGTGTTCCTGCTACACCTACACAAATCACCTGATCAGCATTATTAGATCATAGAATAAGTCCCTCCCTACAGTTATTCACTGAGCTAGCAATGTATCCAGTCGCTGTTTCTTATTAGTTAGTGATTAATATTTTGCAAACAAATCCCTTTCCATCCATTCATATGTTTTTTTTTTTTTAAATTATGCCCATCATAAATACAAATATGAAAGTCTATAGGATCATATATTCTTCACTCCACTCCAAAATATTTATAAGACAAGCACACAATCACAGATGCAAATTATTTATAATCCATTTTACAGTACTGAAAGTATTTTTATTCACACCTATTCTTTGTCTTATTTGCTATTCTTTACATCTTTTAGTAAATTAAGTATAGTAACTAATAATCAAATATATCATTCTCTTTAATTATTGTATTTAATAGATTAGCCATCCACGCAGCCGAGTGGCTATGTGCTTCCCAACCATATGCCTGGGAAATGAGTGTCCTGGGTTCGATTCCAGTCGCTGACGTGAGGAGCGTAGGATCTTTCTCAGACGGGCCAAGTGCTGCGGACGCGTTTTGAAGAGCTCCTGATTCAGATAAGTTTTACTAGGAATAATTAAGTATATATGCGTAATTGTTTGAGTAAGAGCGGCGGTAAACGTTGTACACTACCGGTATTATTAGTGTGGGTTTTTTTTTCTTGCCTAAACTAAATTACAAAATCGTTATCATTAGACCTAGTAACCTGCAGAGAGAAAAAAAATGGCGGTGGCATTGTCATTCCATGATTTGAATTTAAATTACAGTCGTTTCGTTAAATGTGAGGTCTGTTATATGTATTCCTTCGATTACATAAATGATTTGTGGATGTTTAGTGCAGATGGAAGAAGGGTGTGTGCGAAGTGTGACCTGAACGGGGAAGAACTAATGAATGCGAATATGAAATTGATGACAGAAAGTGTTAGTACCGATTGTGTCGCGAGTGCACGTTTGAAAGAAAAGGATGGTGAGCAAGAGAAGCGAAAAAATGTTAAAAAATCAAGAAAAAAGAAAGAGCGATTTGACAACCATAACGGATGTTAAAAGGGACGAAAGTGAGGTGGAAAGAAACGAAATTGAGAGAACGAATGAAAGTAGAACTTGCGTAATAATAATAGCCAAGTTAGCCGGTCTTGGGCGTGGCTGCAGGGTTTACCCCCCAGTTTACCTGGGGTTTATCATCCCACAAGCAGGCAAACTGGCCTTGAGAACTCAATGCTTCTACAGACATAAGATACACAAGGAGGCATAGGGCTAACCACCTTATCCTTGTGTACGGTTGCAGTTAAATGAATAGAAAAACCCTTGGCACTGCAAGTTAAAAGAGGGAAAAAGGAAGAAGAAGAAGAAGAAGAATATATCCCCCCCCACTATGCAGGTTTAGTTACAATCAAAGAAACCATCATGAAAAGCGGCACGTCTGACACCATGCAGGAACAAAATTGCCAGGTGCAAGGTCATTTCACTCACTTTATCAGATGGTTAGGTTTGGGACAAGAGAGCTACAGTCGCCTTGACGTTAATTTGTTACTTAATTTGTAACATGTTAATTTGTATATTAATGATATTGAAATAGATTTAATTGGTTATATACACATACTGGCCACTGAATCAGAAACTTTTATTTAATACCATGTTGAACCTCCTTTAGCCCAAATTATAGCACAAACGCAGTTTGGCATGGATTCCACAAGGAGGTGGATTGCATGCACATCTACAACACACACCAGGTGTTCATCAGACAGTCCTTTAACTGGGTCAGATTTTGTCAAAAGAAAACTTTATTCCATATACATTCCTGGCATTGCCCATCATGCAAAATTGTTCACTGAACAATTCTGCATGATGGGCAATGGCAGTGTCATTTACAAAACAACCATCACCTGTTGGATAAAATGTCAGCATTGCAGGATGGACTTCACTGACAACAATCATCAGATATTCCTTAGATTAAATCCAACCTTCCAGCAATATCAAGGGAACCATTCTGCACTAACAGACCATGATCCCACATCATGACACCACCTCTAGAACTTTGAGTTGTTTTTACAAGGCAGCTAGGTTCATTACTTCATGGGGCTCCTGCTAAACTCTCTGCCTACCATCAGTACAGAACAAGGTGTATCCTGACTTGTCAGATCACAACTTTTTCTAGTATTTTTTTCCATGCTGAGTCAGTGTTTCTGACACCAGTGTAGAACTTTCCAATTCTTTGCAGAAATGAGTGGTTTCTGCATAGGCATGCAACTGCCAACACCAATCCTCTTCAATTCCCTGAGCACAGATCAGGGAGATATGTGTCATGAACAGCCTTCATTAAATGCTTCAGTCAATTGCTGCACACAGGAAGGTCTGTGTCTGTACAAGCCTCCTCAGATAATGCCGATCTCGTTCTTATCAGATCAGGACCACACATATGCCTCTTAGACAAGCAATATAGGTTATTTATCCAATGATTAAACACCCAGGATATCTTGCCTTTTGAGAAACCAGTCAGCTCTGCTGTTTTCAAAATCATGGTTCAAGCCAGACAGTCACACACACACACACACACACACACACACACACACACACACACACACACACACACACACACACACACACATTAAGCACTTTATTGAACTCTGAAAGATCCTTTGTTTTTCCCACTGTGATTAGCACTACTGAAAATTACTGACCAGCATCATTCTTCGATAGTTACCTAAAACATGTGGTGATACACGTGACCAAGTATTTTGCATATGCATAAGTAACATAAATGTTACTTATGCATATGTATACTAGTGTAAGTAAGCATAAGTAACATAAATGTTACTTATGCTTATACTAGTGTATATGCATAAGTAACATAAATGTTACTTATGCATATACACTGCATAAGTAACATTTACATACATCTGCATAAAGGTTTTTAATTCAGTGGCTGGTACATGTACAACTATTTGCAGATGCAAAACTGGGGAGAATGATGAGGAATCAAGCAGATGTTGTGGCTTTACAGGAGGACTTGAATAGATTGTATGAGTGGACAATAGTATGGAACTGTCAGTTCAATGTTGCAAAGTATAAAGTTATGAAATTTGATATGCAACAATGGGATGCAAAGTATACACTTGGTGGGGAAATTTTGGAAGAAGTTGATAAAACAAGAGACCATGCAGTAGTGGTGGACAAGAATCTGAAGTTCAGCAGTCAAATTGCACAAGTTGTGAAGTTATCACATCAGATTATGGCAATAATGCTGTGCAAAAAAGAGGTTCTGGTTTGATTGTATAAAGCCTCGATCAAGCCTCTTATGAATTATTGTGCACAGATTTGGTCTCCTGGTTTTCATAGTTATGAGGATATATTGAACAAGGTCCAGAGACGACTGATTAAGGTGGTAATTGGTGTTTGAGATGTGAAGACATATTGAGGGAATGCAATTTACAAAGCCTTATGAATAAGAGGAAGAGAGGGGAATATAATTGAAACATTTAAGTTAGTAAAGTGTTGTTACTGTGTTAATGTGGAAGAAATTTTTCATAGAATGGAGGAAGGGGATAGAGCAAGGAGACATCCCTGGAAGCTATATAAGGAGCAGGTTCTTTGCATGGAGGATGATGGGTGAATGGTACATATTGCTTGACGTTGTAGTGAATTCAGATACATTGATGAGTTTAAAGCATGGCTTGGTGGGCTTAATATATGTGTGTGTGTGTGTGTGTGTGTGTGTGTGTGTGTGTGTGTGTGTGTGTGTGTGTGTGTGTGTGTGTGTGTGTGTGTCTTGTCCCACAATGAGTCTTCACTCCATGGTGATTTGTGTTATTAATAATAATATACCAGTATAACAATAGGAGGGAAAATGACACAAAACTCCCAGATGTGACTTTCTAAGAATGCAAGAACTGCAATCATCACCTAAATAAATGAGCTAAATTATGTAATTAGTTTAACATTAATATGGCTTTACAAGAGAGAAAGATTTCACTAAATAATGCAAAACATTAAGTCATTTTAAATAAGTTAACTGTTTCAAATGATTACAAGAGTATTACACAAAATTTATACTTACTGATATCCAGTAGTCAGAAGTGCTATGACTAGGAGTTTGCTCTAAAATTTGTTTCAACTGAAGATCATCATTAGGTGACTGACCTTCCTGAGCTGTTTTATTGTTTTGAGGCTTCGGAGGAGATTCACACACACTTATACTATGGCGCCGCTCTGAAGAGCCTATAGCAGATAAAGTAATTTTCATAATTAAATCATGAAAGTTAAATAACTAAAAGAATCAAAATGGGAGCTGCCATATATTAATATAAAATAGATGGATGCATTGTATGGAACTTATATTTTGTTGTACCTCTAAGTAAAAAAAGTAGTATGTGACAGAGTGAATTCTAGGAAAATGAGAGCGACTCATCACCCTCATTCTCTAGATTCCATTGTTGTGAAGTCCCTCAGGACTCTGTACTAGGGGTACTATTTAATTTTTATATTAATGGTATAAGGAATGATTTAAGGGTGGGAGAATATTTAGTTGTTCGCTGATGATACAAAACTGAAGAGATAAGTAGTTGAAATTAATGTAAATGACAAATGTGTAGAAAAGGATACTAGTTGTCAACTTAATTTTTCAAAATGTAAGGTTACACACTCACAAAAGGATTATATACTGTGTATTATATTGATGGTATTAGCTTGCTGGAAACTCATGAGGCTAACAGGGATTTGAGAGTGATAGCGGACAGAGTTGAAGTTTAGAGGACATACTGCAAAAGTTGGCAGAATTGTAAAAATGTAAAGATTATTACCCCTCTTTATAAAGATATTATTCATCTGCATCTTGACTGCTTTGCTCCAATTTGGTCACTGGGTTTCTTTGCATCAAGAGGTGAAGAGAATCTAGACATGAGTGACCAAGCTGATGAGTCTGTAATGCTCACTTTGAGGATAGAATGCATGGATTGCAAAGTTCAGCTGAAAGAAACTTAAAAATTTTAAGAACCCCTTTATAAGATTAACACATTAGCTGCCACGCTCCTCGGGCATAGTTTGTTACTGCATGCCAAGCACTTTCACTTCTACAAGGTCAGTACGAGTTATCTCGTAGCTGGCTTATCAGACAGAATTTTGTTTCATACACCAACTACGAGTAATCTCACCCCCCTCCCTACCACCACCTATGTCTTACATGCGCTGATAACTGTGTAACTTGAGTTCAGAGTCAGTGACGTTCAGCATTTAGTGCAGTAAGGTTTATTGCGTATAGTCTTACAATTATTTAAAATTATCTAAATAAAAACCTTCAATTATGCCATAGCCAGTCAAAGAAAGCTTACTGATGAAGAATTAGAAGCTTATTATTGCTCATCCATTCCATTCATCATCGCTCATATTATTATGCTAATATGAGCGATGATGAATGGAATGAATTATTTGGTTCCGATTCTGAAGATGATTATAATCCTACAGACAATGCTAGTGATGACTCAGATGATGATATATAGTATATAAATATATGTAGATGTTGAAAAAACTTCAAAAAATTATTTTATTTGCATTAATAAATAAATCCACAGTTTATGCAACAATACCTCTTATAATATACTATACTTTTGCTGAAATTATTTTCCTTCTGCTAAGCCCCCAGACGTGCTCTCCACTTTATTCACAAGCCAAGGGACAAATGAACGTGCTTATACTACGGATTAACTCGTGTTTGGCATAGGAGGTCGGTAATCGACATATGAATACATTCATAGTTGGCTTGTGAGGCTCGTATACCAACGAGTATACTCGTAGTTGGCAGCGAACGTGTTAACAGACAAGATGTTTTTCAATACATGACAAATACATTGAGAGAACTAGGGGTCATCCCTCGAGGTTGTGTAGAGATTAGACTTTTTGCTTGGAAAGTGGGGAATGAGTGGAATGAACTATCAGAGGTAGTTGTGAGTGCCCTGACTGTTAATGAGTGTTGTGTCCCATTTTATGATTTTTATTCTAACTAGTAATTTTCTCTCATCTATGTTCTGCTATTATCTATGCTCGAGATATCACCAAAAATTTTACTAATACTTAAGTTATTTCTCCCCTTAGAACCCCTAATCTTTGTATTACACTGCGCCTTTTGGGATATTTAGTTTGAGATATTATATGCAAAAACAAGGAGAAAGAACTAAAATATGTCAGAAAGTGTAACTATGTTGCAGTCGTGACACTTTATCTCGTTTCTTAACATATTAATTTCCTGCATGATTAAGTTCGTAATTTTTTAAGTGGTGCATTGGACAGCAATTTCAGACAACTGTTTTATCATTGGACAAAAGGTTTATTAAATTCCTTAACATGGTACAATTCAAAGTTTAATTATTACTCAATTCAATGCTATACTAAATATTTACAAACTGACATTAGCTTATCATAAATAATTAAGCTATGATCCTATAATGGGTATTACGATCATGCCGCCATACACATTCAACGCATAACTTCATATGACATGGACATATAAGATTAATTCACACTATTTAACTATCCAAACTTAAGTAGCTTAACTAAACCATTTACTGCACTAACACATAGCTATGACATTTAAACTTTCTTATACAATATAATAGACATGCAAAATTCTCAGGACACTTAATTACTCATATAACATTAACACTAGCCAGCTTACTTTCAATATATTCTGTCAGATACTAAAGTCCTAGTATTGTTTTCTTGGTCATCACTTCAACAGTTCAGTATTAGAATAATGATAACTAATACAGACGAATCTTAGTTAACACGAGATATAATTTACAGTACCTTTCTTTCCTGAGTTTTCCATATGGGCCTCTATCCTTTTCTGATTGAAGTATCCTGGTATAACCTCTCTGATAATCTGCTTCTCCTATGTTCCCTTTTGAATTGAACTATGCCTACGCGATCTTTACCTTTAGTTATTCAGGACACACTTTGAATCGTCTAAATAATGGCTGTGCAACTCGCGACGTGGATATCGATTTCTTTACAGCTTTCCCTTTTCTGTGGTTATCACTGAAGTTGAAACACAAAGAATATGCTTTCTTTTCCTCGACTATATGGCATTCTTCGCTTCTTACATAGGAAATACGGAACCGAAATTCCGCTCACTTTTGTTTCCGTGTTGTGACGACGGAGATATAAACCCAATCTCGCCACTCAGGAAAACACCGTGAAACCCATTCGAAGGAGCTCGCGAAGAACTCTCCTGGAACAGAACCAAAAACCAAAAGCCAAAAAGGTCTAAAAGCCCCGTGGGAGGGGGGGGGGATTTCCAACCCTTTTATACCTGCTCTCCTAACGGCACCTTCTTTAACTTCTTTTCTCCACCCCTACTTGATTTTACTTCACCGACCAATTAGGGTGGCATTTTTCTGCCAAACGTCCTTTGGTCGGCGAGCCCGTAACGATGTCTCAATCTGGGAATCGGCCCTGAGCGATAGTCTATTGTTTGTCTTTTGCTAGCCTCTAACTTAATCCCCTTTCCAAAATTTCTCTATGAATTTACTTAATATTTTAATCTCTAGCCTCTCACATACTTATGACTAATCCTTTTCTGTCTTATTTAGTTAAATTTTCTCTCTTATATCATATCACAACATTAATATATTCTTTCTTTTTGTTAGTTAGTTCAACAAACACCTTTATATTTTATATATTTTATTGGATGCAAGAATATTTCTTTTTCTTTTAAATAATTCATCTATTATCTTTTATGCAGGGTTTTTAATTTATTTAATCTTTATGTTACACCATGATAGCTGAGAATTCTACATTCTTAAGATATCAGGTGTAACATGAGTTTAAGGAGAGGTATTATATGAATAATGGCATGGGTATGCCACAGCAAGTCTTCTGAATACTCCATGGATATACCCATATAATAATATGATCTGATACAGTAAATCTTTGCTGAAACTATTTTAGTTGTAAGTGTTTCAAGTTAGCTCCTCAGTTGGTCACAATTACCTGCTTTATAATTCCACATATACTCCCTTCAAAACTGCAAATTCTGAACATATTGGGCAATCTTCCAGGTCAAGATCACGGACAATATCATTGAGATTTTCACCAGATCGAGCACTCTTGAACTTAGAGTACATTCTATTATTGCTTCCATCTGACCACTCCACACTCCCAATGTATATCCTTTCATAATAATTACTCACCCTCACACTTGCATTAATTTGCATGCTACACAAAATTCTCCTTTGTACTCCTATAACCTCCCTTCAGAAGTCTAAACTTCTGAAAGGGTGTTATAGGATATTAGGCCACCACTTTTGCCATGTGTGTTAAAACTATCTATATGAATTTGTTCTCTGATGATGTGATAATAGAATATAGCTTTGATGTGGTTTTTTTTTTCTTTCACTAGAGGTCAGGCCAGTAGAATAATGGTTGATCAAATAAATCATTGTCACTTTTGCTTACTGTTAGAAATGTAATATAGCTTGTCTTTGTGTGTGTGTGTGTGTGTGTGTGTGTGTGTGTGTGTGTGTGTGTGTGTGTGTGTGTGTGTGTATTCTAGATGATGACCTTAATATGAAGGTTGAAATTAAAGGAATTATTCCTAACACAGTTGTCTCCATAATTTTACTAAAATGAAGAAAGAGTGATATGAGTCTGTTGCCACAGTATGAGAGAGAGAGAGAGAGAGATGAGCTGAGGGCCATAATGGCAAATGAGTCGATGCATAAGTTATGCAGGAGGAATGATGTGGAATTTGTGGATGTGTGAAGTGAATTTGACAGACAAAAGGACTGATACAAGAAGGATGGTTTGCATCTGAACAGATGTGGGGTTCAAAGTCTGGAAAATATGTTGTTGAATGAAGTGAAAGTGGATTTGCATAATCATGAAAAATAGAGCTTTTTGGGGAGTGGGGGGGTGGAAGCTGTTGAGTGTAAGAATGTGCAGGAAGGAAATGACTACGTTAGTACCACTGATAACAAAGCAGAATTGGATAGCTAGTACAGAGCATCAGAATAGCAGTGGGCCTAAGGAGCCTTTGTACTTTATGCCCCCTTGTTCCAAATGCCAAGGAGCATTTGGAACAAGGGGGAAGAGTTTCTGGCATTGGTTAGTTCATCCTGGTCAGAGGTTATTGTCATTAATGAGACATAGCTGACAAAAGATGATATAGTTAGTGGAACAGAATGTGAAGGGTATAGTGTTTTCAGGGAAGATAGAAAAAATGGCAGAGGAGTATTATTGATAATAGCTGATGAACTACAACCAAAGAGAATAGAAGTTTAACTGCTGGCCAATGAAAATAGTGCAGCATTTTAGGCCAATCTGGTGTGAGATAGTGGCCAGCAGAACAAAATATACAGTTAGTTGCTTCTATAGACCAGGGGATGCAAAGGATGATGGGGATAGTATACATCAACAAATAAGCTCAATGAGAATTACTGGAAGTAGCAAAAGAAAAGAGAGAGAGAGAGAGAGTTAATATAGTTGAGTCTGTTTGCTGCAGTATTACAGAGTAGAGCTGAGAAAGAGGGCCATAATAGTGAACGACTCAATGCAAGGTTATGCAGTAGGAGTGGTGTGGAGTAAGTTTGACAGGTGAAAGGACTTATACAAGAAGAATGGTTTGCATCTGAATGGATTTGGTGTTCAGAGTCTGGAAAAAGTGTTGTTGAATGAAGTGAAAGTGCAAAATCAGGAAAACTAGAGTTTTTGAGGGGGGCAAAGCTGTTGAGTAGATATTCAGACATCAGTGAGGCAGCTGAGTGTAAGAATATGTATAAAATGCCTAAGTCAGTACTACCACTGGTAACAAACCAGAAAGAAATAGTTAGCATAAAGCATCAGGATAGCAGTGGGCTTAAGGGGCTTTTGCACTTTATGTGGCTATAAAGCCAGGAGCATTCGGAACAAACAGGAGGAATTTTTGGCATTGGTTAGGCAATAACTAATGCCAATAACCTGGCACAAGGTTATTGGCATTAGTGAGACATGGTTGACAGAAGATGATATAGTTAGTGGCACAGAATGTGAAGAAGGGTATAGTGTTCAAGGAGGATAGAGAGAAAAGAATTGGGGGAGGGGAGTGTTATTGATAATAGCCAACGAACTGCAACCAAAGAGTAGAAGTTCAACTGCAGGCCAGCAAAAATAGCACATTTGAGGTATCTGGTGTGAGATAGAGGCCAGCAGAACAAAATATACAGTTGGATGTATATTTTAGAAAATATTTTATTAAACAATTAAAAACATTGAAAATTAAAGTGTTTTATTTCTTTGAAAAAAAACTTAACAGTACTTTGAACAGTGCCTGCCTTCTTCTCATTGTATAACTTATGATATGGAACTAACATCTTTTTTATATCCTTGGCAAATTGTCTACTCTTTTCAAAATTTGGATCAACTTCCAACATTTTATCTTTTGCATTTTCAATGCCATCTGTCTAAGATGGTAGACATGAAAAGTTGAAATAACTCCTTAGTCGAATGGCTGGATTAATATTGTGTTTGGTGCTAAAAAGCAAATTTTCACATTTTCATTCAAGTCTCCTCAAGAGAATCAGTATGATATGGAGCATTATCCAATAGCAGTAGTGCACTCAGGATTTAATCTTGGGGGGGGAAGTTGAGTAGACTATTTGAGAATACACACTACGCATCGCATATGACTGACTGAGCATCTGCAATGATTGCTAATTCATGAGTAGTATAGAAATAGAAGACATGACACAACATAAATAAAAAAGAAATGAATTTTAATTAGGAAAAGATTTTTGGAAAATTTTGTAGTGTTTTACCTTTTTCTTTGGAGGGGGCCAACCCCCCCCCCCCCAGGTGTGCCACTGTCCAATAGTAATAGTACTTTATTATCATTCAGGCCTTCATGGAGTCAAGAGACTCATCATGGGAGGTCCTTCTTAGAAAACACAATGTTTATCACACCACTCCTTGAACTCATGACCGTTCTTGCGCTCACCACTCTCTCAGGCAATGCATTAACATGGTACTTTAAAAGTTAAATTCTTATGCCTACAGTAACTGTCTACCACTGTAAAAAATACAATTGAAACCTGTCTTGAAATTATTATTATTATTATTCACGCCTCCATGGAGTCAAAAGACTCATCGTGGGAGGTCGTTCCTAAGAAACACAGTCTATCAAGACTCATTGAGGGGAGGTCCCGCCCCCCTGAGAAACACAAAGTCTATCATACCACTCCTTGAACTCATTGACCATTCTTGCTCTCACCACTCCATCAGGCAATGCATTCCATGGTTCAACCACCCTCCATGCAAAGAAACCACTCCTCACCCTCTTGCAAACAGTTTCCTTTCATAACTTCCAGGGATGGCCTCTTGTCATCACTCCTTCCCGCTGTTCAACCAAGCAAAAGAACTCCCAGTGTCAACCCTGTAACCACCTCTCAACAGTTTAAAAGTCTCAATCATATCACCTCTCCTTCTATCCACCAAACTCTGTAGTCCACATTCCCTCAGCCGATCCTCATATCTAACATAGTACAGTCCTGAAACCATCTTTGTTATCTGCCTTTGTACCCTTTCCACAGTTAATTTATCCCCTTCAAATCCTGGGGACCGGCTGAGGGAATGTGAGAATGATAGACTAAGTGTGGTCTGATCAGAGACTTAAACAACGGAATGATAACCCTTTTATCTCCTGCAAGTAAGTGTTCTTCTCATAATTGCAGCAATCCTCTGTGTTACCTTCACCACCTTTGCAATATGTCATCTAAATTTCAGGTTTCTATCAATCATCGACCCCAGATCTCGTCTCCCCTACTTCCTCCAGTATAACTCCTCCCATAGAGTATGCAGTGTCCCATCGATGTTTCCCAAACCTCAAGACCTTACATTTTGCTGCATTAAACCGACACCCCCATTCATTTGTCCATCTATCTAGCTTATTCAAATCCTCTTGCAGGGCTACCACATCTGCACTATTACTAATAATCCTTCCCAGCTGATGTTATTGTAATCCGTAACCTTTTATTTGCATGCAATGACTGATAGATGCTTTTGCAAGATGCTTATTGATGAGCAGTGACCAATCAGCAGCAGCCTTTGAAAGGAGTGACAAGATTGGTCACTGATTGTGATGTGCATCTGTCATTTAGTGATTTGTGGGCTGACGCGTTAGCAGTAAAGTCTGTACTTTATGCAATTACAGTTAATATACTGTGGTAATTGAAAACTGATTCATGTTGTGGGGGAACTGGTATTATTTAACTAAACCATGTGTTTACTGAAATTCGTACATATCAGAACCATGCAAAGTGAGGAATGTCTGTAGTTCAATATGAGCCAAAACTGGATATAATTTAATAAGGAACTGCTATACCAAATTTAATCAAACTCAAGCAATAAGAGAAGAAAGGAGGAAGAAAAAAAAAAAAAGACACTGTATTTATCAAGTGTTTATAAGATTTCTTCTATTATCAACTTTACTAGCAAAGAATCCTAGCAATACAATTTATAACTTCATAAATGAATACCTGAATCATTTGTTAGCTTAATTGACTTTTCCATACCAACTGGCAGTGACTGCAATTCATCTCTAGTTGGACTTGGTGGGAGATCTTCTAATTCGTCATCCTGAATAAATCAAAAGAATACAATTGGTGAAAAACTTTTGTACATTAAAAATGAATGCTATTGCTCTAATATAATAAATTTAGTTTAATCCTTTATCCAAGTGTGAGCAAACAAAGTTTGCGCCTGAAAGTATCTTCAGGACTGGGTTAAGGTGGTACAACACCAGAACAAGTCGTTGCAAAGGTGGAGCAAGATACCAACACTCCTATCTCAGTATCTCCTATAATGCAAACACATCTCCTTGCGGATATGTCTAATGTTATGCATTAAGGGAAGGGCCACTATCCAGACTAGTTTCGACCTTTATTGAGGTCTCTTCAGTGGGAGCCAGGCCCAATGCCTGGGCCTGGCTCCCACTTCAAACATCTATATTCAGCTCTACATAGATTCTGGGCATGGCCAAACTTCTGGCACCTGTGGCACTGCCAAGAAGATGATCTTTTTCGGAGTGGTTCTGGTGTGACGATGAGGCCACAGACTGTTTTTAAGTTGTAGATATCCTTGTATATTTTATGAATCTCAACTAGAACTAATGGCATGGGAATCATGTCTGCTTTGTACATTCTGCTGACCTTGACTGAAGGCAGATCCTGAGAATTAAGGTCAGCAGCTATTTCTGCTGTGTCAATGTCTTCATAGACACCACGGAGGACCACTTTTAAGTTTTTTTCAGAGCTGAGTGCAAAAGGTATGATACTGGATGCCTCTGCCATCCAGTTCTTTGGTCAACCTTCTATAGTCTGCCACTGTTGCTGGCTGGATCTTTATGCCTTCATCCATGTTTTTGGCCTTAATGAAGCCAATGTGCAGATTGGACATTGTGGATCTTAAGCTGCCCATTTCTGCTTTTCTCTAAGGATGATCGGAGGCACCTTTTCTTTGGGAGAAATAGTGGCATCTGAATCCTGAGAATCCTGTTCCATTTCATTGTCATTGTGTGGTTCTTCTGTTGCTCTTCGCTTTTTGCGAGCGCGCACTTCTGATCTTCTGCGACAACGTCTGTGACTCTTTCTGGGGGAAACGTGTCAAAGTTTCACTTTTCCTGGCCAACTGATGTTAAGTAGTTCACCTAGTCTTATAAATTCTCTATATACCTCCTCAAATATCGTCTCATGTGAAGTATCTAAAAAAAAAAAAAAAACGCTTCCCATGCAGTTGTAGTCTTACCGGCACTGCTACAGGACTCTGAACTGTTTTGGTAAGAGCACTGATTCAAAAAATGCATGATCTTTAAGACACATACTATAATAAACGCACCACAATTCCAAAACCGACCAAACTCATAATCACTACCATCACTCACGGTATGAACACTCAAACTCCAGATTCATACCAAGGTTTTAGTAATACAGAGCCTTATCAACTTTACCTATGCAAGTTGCTAAAAGGTGTTTTTATGTTGAATAATCTCTGGAGGAGATATAGATGTAAATAAGTTTTTTTTTTTTACTTTGGGAATAATGTATATTAGGGTTACCAAGTAATTTTATAAACTTGGTTATTTCACTCCTAATCCCAAGTAAGCAAACAGTTAAGTTTGCGCCTGAAACGTAGTTCTAGTCTAAAGGTGATGCAACACCAGGGCAACTCATTGTAAAGGTGAGTAAAGCTCTGATCACTATTCTTAGTATTTTCCATCCATAATGTATTGCAGTATACATCTCTTAGTGAGATGTGCTTTACATTATAGAAAATACTAAGAATAGTGATCAGAGCTTTACCCACCTTTACAATGAGTTGCCCTGGTGTTGCACCACCTTTAGACTTGAACTATGTTTCAGGCACAAACTTAACTGTTTGCTTACTTGGGATTAGGAGTAAAATAACCAAGTTTATAAAATTACTTGGTAACCCTATATAGCAATAGGATTAAAGTTAGGAAACTTGGCTGGCTAATATATAACCCTATATAGCAATAGGATTAAAGTTAGGAAACCTGGCTGGCTGGCTGGCTAATATATATATATATATAGAGAGAGAGAGAGAGAGAGAGAGAGAGAGATTATTATTAGACTGTTGGTTTACTTGGTTTGTTATCATATTTGTTAATTGTGAAATTAATCTGTGAATTTAAAGTTCACAGGCATCACAACATAAAAATGTGCTGTGACGCCTGATGAAGTCGGCTTTCCGACAAAACAAGTCGTGTTCTATTAAAATTCCGATTTTAAATCCTCAGTGTTTAGTCATTAAAATTTAACAAATATATATCCATCCACACATATACACAGCTAATTCTCTTTTTATATGGCTTTTTTTTTCCCTACACGATTTCGAAATAACACGGTTCAAATGGCACTTATTTTTAAAATTTCTGTTTGAATTCAGTGTTAAAAAGGGTATTTCCAATTATAATTATCATTTCCTAGTAAGGCACACATGTACTTAAACTTGAATTTTGGGGAACCCCTCCTTTATAGTTCGATGTTTTAAATATCAGGAATTACTCTATGCTACAGAATGTAGACAAATGCCAAGTGGAACTTATATAGCACAAAAAAGTGTTGGTGGCTTTAAAGCAGCTACGGATCGTCATTTTGCAGCAATGCTTCAGGAGATCATATATTAAAACCATTACTCATTAATCCATTCTAAGAATGCAGGCAATGAAAGGTATGGATTTTAGCACATTACCAGGGCACTGGAAGGCAAATAAAGGTTGGGTTACAAAAGAAATTTTTAATGAATGCTTCCATCAATGTTTGGTTCCTGAAGTTAAACACTATTTGATAGAAAAAAAATCTGGACTGGAAAGTTTTATTGATTATAGGCAATATGCCTGTCCATCCTGTTTTAGAACACTCAAATGTGGAATTTTGTTTTCTGCCACCTAATACAATATCATTAATACAATCACTAGCCCAGGGTGTGATTGCCACCTTCAAAACTTACTACATAAGAAGAACATTCCAATACATTTTGGATAAAATAGATAAGGATAATTCACTGACAGTTATTGAAGTGAGGAAGAAATTTCCTATTTTGTATTGCATCAAACTTGCTAATTGGCATTATCAGAATTGAAACCATCAACTTTAAATGCATGCTGGAAAGCTACTTGGGCAGAACGTGTGAAAAAGAAACTCCTACCTTTGCATATACTGAATATCCCAGTATCATCATATTAGCAAATGCAGTTGATGGAGAAGAATTTGATGATTTTTCGTCTGCAGATATTGAAGAATTGATGGTTGACAAGGCTGTTAGTGATGACGAAATAATAGAAGCTGTCCTTGAAAATCTTGATGAAAAAGAAAAAAGTGATGATGACAAGATTCTACTCGCGCCAGGATTAATTAAAGAAGGGCTTCGAATGGTTAGTAAAATTGGCAAGCTCATTTTCTTACACATGATCCAAATACTGAATGAGCTGAAGTCACATATGGTGCGATATGAAGAATTATACAAAGATCTAGTCAAAACAGGATTTCAACAATTAATTACAGAGTTCGTGGTATAAAAAAAAAATAAAATAAAAAATCAACCTTCGGAATTATTGGAAATTAGCGCTAATTTAGTTCCTTTTACTGAAGAAAACATTTTACCATTGCAGTATGAACAGGACAGCCAAAGTGTTTCAAGTGATGGAAGCGAATTAATTCCAGTCTCACACAAAAGAATGTGGCTACTGTCAGAAAGTCACAGCGAATAAAATTTAACTAATAACCATATGCGTAAGTGTATTTGGACCTTTTTGAATTTCTGTTTTATCAGTGACACTATTTTCTTTAAGATCTATATATGTTTTGTTTGAAAATACCTTATTGTTTGTATCGGGTTTTCACATCTGGAACCATTCTTCTATTTTTTCATATGCACTGTATTCTTTTTACATGGCTTTCATTTACACGATTTTTTCTGGACTCAATCTACTGTGTAAATGGAGTGCATATATATATATATATATATATATATATATATATATGTGTGTGTGTGTGTGTGTGTGTGTGTGTGTGTATCTCCTTGAAGATATTAGTCCATGAACTTCACTCAATGAGATCAAGCATTATCATCTTGTAGGATAAATGTCTCTCTCCTACTGCACCTGCATATGGAAGAATGTAGGGATCCAGGATCTCGTCTCTGTAAGTCACAGCATTCATGTTATGAGATGCCTCCCAAAACTACCACCACCTCCACTATAAGTTTCCCTTTCAAAATATATCATCTTCCTAAATATATTAGGAGGATGATAACATGTCCCTGGTTCTTTTCAGTGCATGTCTGATATCACTTTGTAGAGCAAATTGGGACTTGTCTTGTAAACAATACCGACACAGTGTTGATTAATTTTAACGATATAGATGAGAACACAGACTGATAAGAAAATAACTATTTATTAGCTTATTGCTGATATTTTGCTGGTATTCTATCCAGCATCTTCAGAGCACAAAAACAGTTTGTCACAGTATGCAAAACAACCACAATCCGGTATAATAATGAGACTAGTTTGAAAATTGCAATGTACCACACAAAGTCCTAATTAAGCACCATCTATGGAAGGGGAAAAAAAAAAACAGAGAGAGAGAGAAAGCAGGTATTAATTTGGTCTTAAGATGACCGTCTCAAATCTTTGGCAAATTCATAGTCATACTTGATGAGGTTTGGAGTATGTTTAAAGGCTTCTGTTGATTCCAGTATCAACCCCTCTGACTTATAAAAGCTTCTGTACAGCACTTTTGTTTTTTTCCAATTGATTCTGTGTGCAGGGGTATCTAAAGCATGGTCTGTTAGACCTGACTTGCCATAGTGATAATGCCAGATGTATTTTTTATGATCACCGAGGCAGATGTCCACAGTTCTTCCTGTCTGTCCATAGTAAGCTCGATCACACGAACAGGGCACTTCATAGACTCCTGGTTGTGATAAAGGAGAGATTCTGTCATTAGGTGAACAGATGAGAGTTTCCAATTTCACATACAGTTTAAATATGGTGCAAAGTTGATGTTTATTAAGCACTCTAGATATCTTTTCAGATGTGCCTTTAATGTATGGGATGGTGACAGTTTTGTTGTAGTCTTCTGTGGTAGACAGTGGGAGGGGGGATTTCTAGGGAACATTTAGTATTTTGTCTATCTTATGGAGATTATAGCCATTGGCCAAGAAGGTGTGATGTAAGGTGAGCGAGTTCAGCAGTAAAAGCAAGGTCACTGGAACAAGTCGCTCTAGCTCTGTGGGTTAGTGTTTTTACGATACCATATTGTTGAGATTGTGATGGTGTGATTGTTTGTGTAAATATCTCCCTGCATGTGTGGGTTTTCTATAAACTGGGAATGATAAGGAACCATCTGGAAGATGTGTGATTAGCGTATCTAGGAAAGACAGACAGACATTAGCTTCCAGTTCCATTGTAAAGTGGATTTTGGGTGTTGGCTATTTAAATGCGCTAAGAGTGCATCCAATGTGTCTAGGCCATGTGGCCAAATAGCAAGCACATCATCAACAGAGCATAGCCAAAACCTTGGTTTGAGAGTGGCTGTATTGATAGCTAGCTTTTCCAAGTGTTCTATGCAGAAGTTGGCTAGGTGGGGGGGGGGGGGGGAAGCCCACTGCCGTCCCATCTAATTGTTTGTATATTTTCTCTTTCCATGTAAAATAACCTGCCTGTATTGTGAATTTAAATAGTTGAAATATATTAGGGGTGGGGGAGTGCGACTTTAGTAAATCAAGGGTTTCAATTAACAGTACATTTGCGAATAGTGAGATGACATCAAAACTCACCACCATTATGTCTGACCTTTTTATTTTCTAAAATACTTTTTAGGTGGATAGAATTTTATACAAAAGAGGGAGAATTGTTTGTGAGAGTGGCTAGTAGCCTGGCTAAATGTCTATCAAGTTTATATGAGACTGTTTATACTATCACAATTGGGCATAAGGGTGTACCTTGTTTATGAATTTTTGGTGCTCCACATATCCTGGGTTGTGCAAGAAACTCAAGCCTTTCCACGTTAAAACACCCACGATATATGGAGCACCAAAAAGTAATGAAAAATTGATCATAGAATAAACCTGCAATTATCTGCAACTATATGGTGATAATATATAAGTAAAAAAAAAAGTAATCAAAATTTTCACAAAAGTGCCTTTGTATCTCCCCCCCCCCCCCACAGAAAAAAAACCTTTCACATATCCCTGTGAATATTATTATTGTTATTATTCAGGCCTCCATGGAGTCAAAAGACTCATCTTATTACTCATTCCGTATTACACTTTGGGAAACACTATTCTTCAGAAAAGTCCCTGAAATCCAACTGTTAGGTTTCAAACCTTCAATGGATAGGATGACAAAAATAATTGTTTAATATAATTCAAGTAGTCTTAATAATGCTTAAGATAGAAAGATTATAACTAAAGCCAAATCTCATGGAATCAGTTACATTATTACTGTTTTTTTTAGGGGGGGGGGAAGAGAGATTAGATTATTAGATTTTGCCTTGGCTGGAATTAATACTTATTTTTAATACATTAGATTTTAAAAGAGTGTTTTCTACTCTGTTTTAAGTGATTTAATTATTTACATTAAAGAATTCTCATATATTTACCTCAAAACTTGAAGACAGACGAAGTGACAAATCTGCTTTAATTAACCGACGATGTGGCTGAGGAGTCTCATCTGTTTCTTCTAGTTTCGTTCTTGAAGTTTCAACTAAACAGAACAGTTGCAAACCAATTATTATGTCATGACATTTATAAACATAAATATAATAGCACATCATAATCATGAGAGTTTTGCACTTGAAGTTAAGAAAGCTCAGAGGTATTTCAAACTGATGTGCTAGAAAGGCTTGGTATCTTTAACATGATGTGCTAGAAATTATAAGCTATGAGTAACAATTCTGATGAGGGGAAAAAAAAAATTAAATCCCACTATACATCTATCTTATTTTGTTTTTCCATAGTGGTTATTATTTATTAAAGTTTATTATTATCATCATAATCAATTTCTGATATCTATTCTCAAGGAATATACCTTATCCATTATTACTAGCTTACTATCAACAATTTATTATTATTATTATTTGGTAAACTCCATGGAGTCAACACTCATCATGGGATGCCGATTCAACCAGCAAAGTGTCTATCCTAATGAGCTTTGAAGTTATTTACACTATCTGCACTCAGGCAATGCATTCCTCACTCACTAAGAACTCTCCACGTAAAAAACTTACTCCTCACACCCTTCTACATCATCAACAGAGCATAGCCAAAACCTTGGTTTGAGAGTGGCTGTATTGATATAGCTAGCTTTTCCAAGTGTTCTATGCAGAAGTTGGCTGGGGGGAGCCCACTGCCATCCCATCTAATTGTTTGTATATTTTCTCTTTCCATGTAAAATAACCTGCCTGTATTGTGAATTTAAATAGTTGAAATATATTAGGGGTGGGGGAGTGTGACTTTATACACATCTTTATACCACTTCCATGAAACATGCAGCTATTCATGAAACAATTCATTTTTTCCCTCTGTAACCAGTTTTATTTAATTTATATATTGAAAAGGCCATTCAGGAAACTAAAGATAAAATAAATAGTGGCATAAAGATAAATGGTGAGCAAGTCATGTGTATAAGATTTGTTGATGACATAGCTCTTGTAGCAGAAAACAGAACGTTAAAAACAATGCTAGAATTACTAAATAATAACCTTGAAAAATATAAAATGAAAATCAAAACAGATAAGACTAATATCATTGCTACAGGCAAAATCCCTATCAATACAGGGCATATAGACATCAGCGGGAAACAAACAAAACAAGTGAAAAGCTTTAAATATTTAGGAAGCCTAATAACAGAAGATGGCAGAACAAGAGAAGACATAAGATCAAGAATAAACAATGCAAAAGCAAAATTCTCTAAGATGAAAAGCATTTTAACAGGAACCCTCAACCTACAATTGAAAAAAAAAATTAGTTAAGACATTGATATGGAGCATTGCACTGTATGGATGTGAAACCTGGATTCTAGGTAGAGAAGATGCAAGAAGATTGGAGGCTTTTGAAATGTGGTGCTGGTGCCACATGAACAACATAAAATGGACAGAAAAAAAATCAAATGAACAAGTCCTGAGAGAGATAAACAAAACATGAACTCTAATTAAGTTGAAAGTTTATTTTTCACTAGGTTAGACTATAATAAATTTAGTTTAATCCTTTATCCCAGTGAGAGCAAACAAAGTTTGCACCTGAAAATATCTTCAGGACTGAATATAGTGTTGTACTATATTACCTGGGTAAGTAGTGCAATACCAAGGCAACTCGTAGCAAAGGTGGAGCAAGCTACCAACACTCCTATCTCAGTATCTCCCATAATGCAAAACACATCTCCTTGTGGATATGTATACTGTTATGCATTAAGGGATTGGCCACTACCCAGACTAGTTTCGACCTTTATTGAGCTCTCTTCAGTGGGAGCCAGGCCCAGAGTTGGAGATACCAGGCAGAAGCAGTAGCAAGGTCATCTTTACCTATAGGAGTTGCCAAAAGGTTTGCCACCTTTTATTTTAAATTACTCTGGATTTAGAGAAAGACGTTGAAAGTTTATTTTTTACTAGGTTAGACTATAATAAATTTAGTTTAATCCTTTATCCCAGTGAGAGCAAACAAAGTTTGCGCCTGAAAATATCTTCAGGGATATTTTCAGGAGCAAACTTTGTTTGCTCTCACTGGGATAAAGGATTAAACTAAATTTATTATTGAACTCTAATTAAATCGATCAAAATTAGAAGGGATAGGTGGTTTGGACATATACTTCGACATGATGGACTTGTGAAAAGAATAACTGAAGGCAAAATAGAGGGGGAAAAGAAGAAGACGCAGACCAAGGAAAAGCTTCCTTGACCAAGTCAAAAACAGCACGGGTTTCAGGAGTTACCAGGAGGCTAAGAAGAAAGCCAATGACAGAGCAGAATGGAGGAAATTGCTGCTGAGCTACCAGTCCCAAGACTGATGCAACAGATGAACCACCTGTCCACACACACACACACACACACACACACACACACACACACACAGAACTGTTCTGTCATGGATTTTGCAATCTCTTGTGTGTGGTGCACATGGAGATATATAAAAACAAACAAAAAAGAGGGAGAGGAGAGGAGGAGAAAAATATTGCAAAATATGAATGACAGATTATAAAATATAAGTTTACTTCAGGAGAAATCCAAATAAAGTTGAGGCCTTTTTTGAATAAAAAAAATTCGTAAACATTGATCCAATATTACACAGTTACATAGCAATGGCTGTTTTCATTAAAAAAAAAAAAAAGGCAATGAAGTTTTCATTTACAAAAAAAGAATACGTAGACACACACACACACACACACACACACACTTGATAAAGTTTATTCAATAATTTGCAATTCATATTTACAACTGGTTTCTCAAAAATGCCATCTTAGCCTCAATACACAATAGCACAGTTGCGGCCCGTACATAAGCACTGCGACACTGCAGCACCCCCAAGGAAAAAAAATGAAAAAATTAAATTTCGTTTGTGTTTATAAATAATAACAATGCTTACAACATTATATAAATGCAATACAACATGTTAAAGGTTACAGCTTATGTTTTAATAGTGACTGAATAGTTAATAATTCGAATTGTTCGATTAACGCTTTAGATTACGAAACAAATACACTGCCATTTTTAATTTTTTTATGTTGGGCCCATATACAGGAGGTTGGTTGGTCACCCTATAGTACGTTAGTACTGTATATGGGTGGTGAGTTGCAAAATAAGAAACTTGTTTACATTTGATTTGAACACCTGTATGTTGTATTCTTTGGGAAATACATCTGGGGGGAGACTGTTCTACAGTACTGCAGTAGCAAGGATGAATGAGAAGGAAAAGAAACTTGTTCTGTGGGTTTCGAGATGTACTGTGAAAGGAATGTTGGGCGGCAGCTGTACGTGTTCCAATGGGCTTAGTACAAGGTGGGGGAATTATTGATGCTGTTTCAGATGAGCATTTTCCATGGAAATATTTATAGAATATACAGATTGCAAAGACCAAGCATCTATTTGAAAGTGGGGGGGAGGGGTGAGTTGGTGAGGGATGGGTCATTTATTAGTCTAATTGCTCTCTTCTGTATTACTGAGTCAAGCATTTTGAGGGAGCTTTTTGGAGCCCCACTCCAGATGTGAGAGCAGTATTCGAAAGTTGGGCAGATTTGCAACTTGTATAGTGTTAACAGCCATTTAGAGGTGAAGTAGCGTCTTGAGCAAAAGAGAAAACCTAGTTTTTTGGAAGCTGAGAATGCAATGGTTGTGATGTGTTTATACCAGGAGAGGCTTGATGTCAAAGTAATTCTGAAAAGAGAAATTTCATCTTGTCTGAGGATTTGTGTGTTATCAAAAACAATGCTGGGGGAAAATGGTTCTTTTATTGTGAGAAATAAGACAGAACTGGGTTTTACTAGCATTGAAGTTGACAAGGTTATCTGAGCCCCAATGGCAGATGGCTTGGAGGTTAGAATTAAGGGAAGTGGTGACTGATGTTCTGTGGGTTGAGGCGAGTTGTGTAGAGTAGGATTTATCAAATGAAAGGGAGGAATGTCATGTGCTATCATCTGCAAAACTGTGTATTGGGTTAGAGGTCAACTGAAGTAGGTCATTGATATATAGAAGGAAGAGGGTCGGTGAGAGAACTGAACCTTGTGGGACCCCACAAGGATTGCGAGACCCCACAAAGATTGGATGGCGAGAGGATAGGGAGCCGTCTACCATCACACACAGTGTGCATCCAGACAGGAAGCTGGTAATCCATCTGCAGCAGTCCTGAGGCAGTCCAAATGATAGTAAGTCTTTGTGCCAGACTCTGTCAAAGGCTTTGGAGATATCAAGTGCAACTACTTGGGATTCACTGAATTTCTCCATGGCGTTTGTCCAGTGATGGTGATGTATGAGAGTAGATCTCCTGTTGAACGGCTTGAACGGAATCCGTACTGGTGGTCGCTTAATAGCCGGGTACCTTAAAGGTAGATTAGGAGTTGAGAGTTGATGATTTTCTCCATTACTTTAGATAGGACTGAAGTGAGTGAGATAGGGGTGGTAGTTAGATGGCAGTGATTTTTCACCCTTTTTGGGAATGGGTTGAATATAGGCCAGTTTCCAGGTGTTGGGATATATACCAGTGGAGTAAGAAAGTGTGTACAGGTGACATAGGATAGGAGTCAGTTCCGATGCACAGACCTTCAGGATAATTGGAGGAATGCTGTCAGGGCCAGGAGACTTTTTTGTGTTTAATTTAGACAACAGGTTTGTGATGTCTTTTTTTGGCAAAAGGATACAGGGGGCATTGGAGGCAGAGTGTGATGCCAGGAGATTAGCTTTTTCTATGGGTGATGTTGCAATTGAGCCATCTGGGTACGATAGAGGTGGGAATAGTGTAGGGCAAAAGTTACGGCCAATTGCTTTGGCAAGAGACCAAAAGGCACGGCTGCCATTTGGACAGGCTGCAAGCTTCCTGCTTTTGGCATGTTCAAATTCTGCTTTGGAAGTACTGATAATTTTCTTGCATTTGTTACGGGCTTCAGTACAGGCATTGAATAAGGATGGGGTTCTTGATTTGAGCCAGTTGTGGTATGCCTGATTTTTCATTTGTACAGCCTTGGCACATTTTTTGGAAAACCAGGGTTTAGTTAGGGGGAAGGCAGGTCTGAGTAGTGTGGGGAATATATGTTTTGATGCCAGTGAGGATCACTTTGGTGATGCGTTCAGTGCATGTTTGAACTGGAAGACCGAAACAATAGTCTAACCATGAGAATGAAGCATAGTAGTCTCGGAGACTGTCCCATTTGGCACTGTTATAATGCCAAACTACTCTTGTGTGGGAGTGACTGTGTAAGCGTTGTTGCATGGGGGAAAGAGATGAGCACTAAGTTGTGGTCAGAATGGCCCAGGGGGGCTAACTAGATTCACTGCATATTTGGAGGGGTCATTAGTAAGGAAGAGATAGATCTAGGGTATTTGGGGAGTGGTTTGGGTTATCTGGTATTCTGGTTGGTTTTTGAACAATTTGTGTGAGGTCATTGGTGACTGCAAACGTTTCAACAAAATGCAGCAAAATGTCATTTAATGCAGCATCAGAATTATCATGTTTGGCCAAATGCAGCCAGACTCGCCGATATTCGTTTGCGCTTGCACATTACAAGCGATTCCGACACTGCTCGTTTGGGCAGCGTATTATATGCTTGTGCGCGTTATTTCTGTGAGATATGAAACTTTTATTATTGGTGTTTGTTCGTGACGAGGGTGAAATATTTTTAATATGTAAATTTATTTATTAATAAATTGGTTATTGATCAGGAATAAAAGAATTTTTTTATTTTTATTTTGTATATGCAGCATCCCCACTTAAACTTTTCACCGGCCGCCACTGCAATAGTATCACATGTAGCTCACGATCTTGAAACACACAAGTGCTTGCTTACTGTAACCAGCAATTACTGTCTGTTGTTGTCTCATAACATGCAGTTTTGTATGCCAAAATTCAACTCTTCACCATGTTTTTTTTTTAATGCGGTAAGTGGTGCTTGCTGATGGCATTACTGTTAATGTTGCATACCAGTATCCAACTCTTTTCTTTTGTGTTAGGTTCCATGGCTTGCCTTAGCCAAGTAACCTGGCTTCTTAAAAACCTAATCATGCTAATTATATGGTTAATCCTATCTCCATTATGTGCTATGGTTGTAAGTTGTGTATGTTCTTCTTGCCACATTCCATGTTTTGCAGGATGAAAATCCTGCAACCTCCATATGAGACCAGCTAATTCACCTTCAACTGAAAAGTCCTAATAAAGGTTCTTTGCATCCTAAACAGGATTCAAACTCTGTGCAGTTGACAAGGATGATGCATATATATATATATATATATATATATATAGTATATATGTATCAAAAGGCATTTATGACCTTGTTGAGCTACATAATTCAAGATAGGATGCATGAGGAGTGTTTGTCAAGAGGAACGATAGAAAGAGTGGCTATGGCAATTAAGAGAGGTAAAAGGGTGGATGAGATGATTGTGATGGTAGGAACAAATGACTTGAGATGTAATGTAAGTCAGGCAATGAGAGATATGAGATTTTTGCTTGAGGCTGTAGGGAAGAAGACAGAGAGAGGAAAGATAGTGTGCATGTTGCCTAGGTATGATAATGACGAGCTGAGCAGAAGAGCGGTAATATTGAATGACATAATAGCTAGAATGTGTGACAAGAAAGGACTGGAATATGTGGATTCTTGAAGTTCATTTGAGGACAGAGGAATTGTATGCAAGAGACCGCTTACATTTGAATGAGGTAGGACATAGGCATCTGGAGATATTGCGGTTCTGAACGAGTCAGTGTGTCCCAGGGAGGATGGTAGCAGGGGTGGCATCTTGTAGGAATGGGTACTTGGGAGAAGGGTGACAGCATTAGGTAACACTGAGCCCAGTGGAGTCTAGAGGGGATAATGCTGGGTATAGAAACAACAGCATTTATATGCTTTATACTAATGCCAGGAGTATCTGCAATAAGGGAGAGGAATTGGTGGCACAGATAGCATTAGCCTGAACAAAAATTATTGGGATCACTGAGACAGAAGAAGATATAATAACAGGAATAGAAGTCGCTGGGTACAGCATTTTTCGGCAGGATAGGAAGGGAAAGCATGGTGGTGGAGTACTGCTTATGATAAGTGATGCCTTATGTCCCAGTGACACTAATGATTTTGAAAGCATATGGTGTGAGCTAGAGGTGGGCAAGACAGGATATTTAGTGGGGTGTTGCTACAGACCCAGGAGATGTTTAGACAGTTGAGTTTGGCAAGTGCAAGAAGAATGATTGTTATGAAAGATTTTAACTACAGTAGTACAAATTGGGGAGAGGAAGATGCATAGCAATAAGGGAATGGAATTTCTAGAATTCTTGAGGGACAAATGTCTTAGGCAACATGTAATAGAGGGAAAAAGAGGTTCAGGAGTTTTGGATTTGGTTATAGCATCAGAAGAGTTGATGATAACTGAGATGACATCTCTCCCACCAGTTGGAGAGAGTGATCATATGGTTTTGACTTAAAAAATGAATAGACATGCAGGAGTATCAAAGAGACAGGAACGTATGTGGAATTATAAGGCAGGTGATTATACTAGTCTAAGGCATCAACTTGGGGAAGTTTCATGGAGGGAAGAATTGGAAGGCTGGATATCATTAGTGTGAGGGAAATTGGGAAAGAATATTTGTTAGCAGCAATAGTAAGTTGTATACCACGAGTGAAGAAGAGACACAATGTGGATGACAAACAATATTAAGCAGGAATTGCATGCAAAAAAGAGGGTATGGAAGAGATATATAAGGAGACAGGTGAAGAGAAGATGCATGAAGAATATAAGACACAGGCCAGAAGAGTGACTAGTAGGGTAAGGAAGTCAAAACTGGAATATGAAAGGAGATTGGCCCTAAGATCCAAAGAAAATCCTAAGGAATTTTTTTTTAGCTATGTGGCCAGTAGGAGGAGAAATGACTGGAAGAATGATATTGCAGGATAAAAATAGGAATAGAGTGACTGATGCAGAAGACATAGTGGAATGGAATTGTTCAATGAACACTTTATTGGAGTATTTCATCCTGGAGAAGTCAGTTTTAATAATAGAGTGGATAGGGCAGGTTCAAGGTTTAGAGGTAGAGGAGGAGAGTGTTTCAAATACTGAGTACTCCGGATGTCAGTAAAGCTGAGGGACTGGATGGTATTTCATCACGAGTTTCGAGAGAATGTACTAGGGAACTGACAGTGCCTTTGACCTGGCTTTTCAATGAAAGTCTGGCTGCAGGAAAGTTGTGCATGGAATGGAAGGAAGGTAAGATAGTGCCATTGCATAAGGGTGTTAACAGACTGGAAGTGTCTAATTATAGGCCAGTTTGCATGTCATCAGTAGTTAAGATCTTGGAGAAAGTAGTGAGGGACCGTATACAGCATTGGACAGATGAAGGTAATGTTATCTGTGAGAGTCAACATGGATTTATGAACGGGTGCTCTTGCTTTAGCAATATACTAGCCTTTTATAATAAAGTTACAAGAACATTAGATGAGGGAAAGGTATATACTGCAATTTTCTTAGACTTAGCAAAGGCATTTGACAGGGTGCCACATAATAAGCTGATATTTAAGTTGCAGCACATGGGTCTGGATGTCAGATTGGTCAACTGGATTCAGGATTGGCTGTCCAATAGGCATCAGAGTTGTGTATGTTGGGACAGTTTCAAGGAGGCAGAGGGTTACAAGTGGGGTCCCACAACAGGGCTCAGTACCGGGACCTATATTGTTTAACCTTTATATCAATGATATTGTCAGTGGATTACAAGGGACATTCAGTTGTTTGCAGATGCGAAGCTGGAAAGGATTATTAGTAATAGTGCAGATGTGGTAGCCCTGCAAGAGGATTTGAATAAGCTAGACAGATGGGCAAATGAATGGGGGTGTCGGTTTAATGCAGCAAAATGTAAGGTCTTGAGGTTTGGGACACATCGATGGGATGCTGCATACTCTATGGGAGGAGTTATACTGGAGGAAGTAGGGGAGACAAGAGATCTGGGGTTGATGATTGATAGAAACCTGAAATTTAGATGACCTATTGCAAAGGTGGTGAAGGTAATACAGAGGATTGCTGCAATAATGAGAAGGACACCGACCTGCAGAGATAAAATGGTTATCATTCCATTGTATAAGACCCTGATCAGACCACACTTAGTCTATCGTTCTCAGATTTGAAGGGGATAAATTAACTGTGGAAAGGATACAAAGGCAGATAACAAAGATTGTTTCAGGACTGTACTATTTTAGTTATGAGGATCGGCTGAGGGAATGTGGACTGCAGAGTTTGGTGGATAGAAGAAGGAGAGGTGATATGATTGAGACTTTTAAATTGATGAGAGATGGTTACAGGGTTGACACTGGGAGTTCTTTTGCTTGGTTGAACAGCGGGAAGGAGTGATGACAAGAGGCCATCCCTGGAAGTTATGAAAGGAAACTGTTTGCAAGAGGATGAGGAGTGGTTTCTTTGCATGGAGTGGTGAGAGCGAGAACGGTCAATGAGTTTAAGGAGTGGTATGATAGACTGCGTTTCTTGGGGGGGGACTTCCCCCTCGATGAGTTATGATAGACTTTGTGTTTCTTAGGAAGGACCCCTTACGATGAGTCTTTTAACTCCATGGAGGCCTGAATAATAATAATAATAATAATAAACTGAGAAAACATGACCACACCTTTCCCCTCTTAAACATCATAGAAGCAAGACACAATGGAATTCCTCTAGATTTCTTAGGAAGAAATAATCCATCAAATGCAATTACGACCAAAAAACATCAGTAATTAGAATAATCAAGACATTCCTTTTGCTTACTTTTTTGTGAAATCTCAAAGAAGGCATCAAACAAAATATGTTCAGTATAATAAGATTTAGAAAGAGTGAATTGGTGCTAGTTTAAGTTGTGAGCAATGGTTTTATCACTGTACTAGATGTAATAATTGCCATTTTTTAGATGTGATGCAAGTGTGCTATATTTGGTTAATAAATGGTTAATAATAAAAAATTAATACATAATAACTTATTACCAATAAGTTAATACAGACAAGATGTAACTTTTCATCATTTATTATAAGGTAATAAAGCTTGAAGAAACAAATAGTAACTTCATTTATAAATACATTCTTCCATTTACTGTAAAGGAGATTTTTTAAGTAAAATAAATATGTTTGGTAACAATAAATCATAATCACCTGCTACTTCTCTAGAAGGAACTGGCTTTAATTTATGTTGCTGTTTTATGGAAGCCATTAATTTCTCATAAAGGCTTAGCTGGCGAGGAGGAGTAGGGGGTAGTTTTCTTTTTGATACCTAAATAAAGATTACAAATAACCTTCATGCACAGAAATCAATTATATGTGATAAGGCATATTTCAAGAACAATTTTTTTTTTGTTACTCAGAGAATGTATTTTAAATGCACATCAATTATTTTAATCAGTCCTAAATATTCTGTAATGAACTAATTTTATAAAAGTAGCTCGCAAAATATATTTGAACTTAAGACCTTCGCCACCTTACTGTGAAAGTTTTCTTTATAAGGAATCATAATGATAACAAAACAGCTTTGTGTTATGAAGCTGAACTACCAAGAACCTGCGTGCTCTGGGAATCATTCTACTGAAAAATGAAGTTCCATATAACCTAACAAGGTTATATGGAACTGTTCCTTTCACAGGTCTATCCATATACGGATGCTGTGGTCTGTACAATGAAAGTACGGGTATGAATATTTATATATATTATACAAATAACATTTCATTTACAAAAACAGACTAACTATATAGATTAAAATCAAACCACTTTTTAAATTGCATGTGTTTGTTTTACTGTGCACATCTTTTTATTACTGTTGCAAGCTAGCATATCTTTCTGGTCAGTACCAGCTATGAAAGTACACCTTTCAACAGCAATGTTCAACTTTTGTTTTATGGATATTTCTGCAACCTTGAAGAAAAAATATTTACCAGTAATGCTGAAGCGTAAACATGTTTGCAATATGCTTCTATGAGTATATCATACAAACTGATAAAACATTCGAGGAAAGAGCTTTTTCCAAGGACACAAAGTTTACTTTATGTCCTTAATGCAGATTAAGTCTAATTGTTTAACCTGGTTCATGCTGAACTTAAATGGAGTAAAAATGGCACAAAGAAAGAATCTAAAGCAATGGTTGGCCCTATCTCTTCTGAATTAGCAGACTACTTCAAAAAAGTCTGGAAAATAAACACATTATTATTATATTCACATATGCCTTCACTCTGGAGATGCTATGTTGGCTTGCTTTGAAAAAGAAGCTTCCTCTTAGACACATTAATAACATTTATCCTAGTGAAAGCATTCAGTTTACAGTCTGCTAGAAACCCATACTTACAGGTTAATATGTATTCAATCATCCTTTTATCATGTTGTCAAGACACTGGTGCATATAGCTCACATCATCTGTTCTACTGAAAGAGAAGCAGATTGCTAATGTATGCAACCAATCAGACATGCATTATATCTTGATAAATATCAACCTTTAAATGGAATCAATCAAATGATAAGTTTTCATATCCTACCATAAAGTGATACTGGAATGAAGAGGTGCAAGTCACTTGGAGAAACTGTTGCTGGAAGGTAGAGAAGTGAGTATAGAGAATGAATCAGATCAAGTGGGAAGTGATGTGGAAGAGCAGAAGAGTACAACAGGAGAGATTGAAGAGGTGGCTATGAATCAGGAAGTGAGTGGCATGAGTATGAAAAATGAGAGAATGGGTGTGCCAAATGAACAGGGAAACGGCAAGGCTCAGGGTGGACAGGGGTACACAGCATGAGAAAGAGGATGCTCCAAGAGGATTTGAGAGCATGTGCAGACAGGAAAGGAATGGGATGACCTGGGATCAAGAGGAAACAGTTGGAATTGAAAAGGGGTTCTAAAATGAATAAGCAGAAAGGGAAATGGCCCCAGTCGAGCATGGAGAGATCACATCGAATGAGTGTTATCAGTGGAGCTAGCTGTAGATCCAGGAATGAGCCGTTGTGTTTTTATACAAATGCTAGAAGTACAAGAAACAAGGCAGATGAAATGGTTGCACTAATTGAGACTGTTCACCCAAAAATTGTTGGAATAAGTGAGACATGGTTAGAAGAGAACAGCATCCTGATAGGAATAGAGATGGAAGGATATGATGTGTTTCGTGAGGATAGAAGGGGTAAAAAGGGAGGGGGGGGGAATGCTGATCATAGAGAAAGGATTATGTCCATACAAAGGAGCCTGTGTAGCTCAGTGGATGTGGCGTTTGCACACCACCGCGCTAGGCCGCACGAAGGAAGTCTTGGTTTCGAGTCTAGTCGGCGACTAGAGGAAATTTTTACTAAGCCTTTTTTCGACCGGTTCCCGAGTTAGTCGATCTCTGGCACGGGTAAGCAGGTTTTTCCTCCCGGAAACTCGGGTTTTTCGTCCTGTAAACTCAAGAAAATCGACCGTAGAACCCACATTATTTCAGACATTAAATACATTGTGTTAGGGTTAGAGACCACGAGATGGCGGCACATTTGAGCCGTCTCTCTTCACTGCGTACCGCTTAATTAGTGATAGCTTTGGGCCATCTGTCTCTGATTGGGTACCAGTGGAGATTGAACTGCCCACTCAGTCTCCAAAAGTTAGATAGGGCTAAATGGCCTCGCCTACTCCCGTATATACGGGAATAAAAAGGCGTTAGCTTATTTTTTTTTTTTTTTTTTTAAAGTAGAGATCAAGAGGGATATAGTGCCAGTGGTTTTGAGGCAGTATGGTGTGAGATAGAGGTAAATGGAATGAAATACTTGGTTGGATGTTGTTATAGACCAGGAAATGTGGATGGTAGTGACTATGAAATGTATAAGCAAATTATCCCAGCAAATCAGAAAACAGTGATCATTATTAATTATGGCATATATTAATTTTAATTATGGCAATATAGACTGGAATGATGAGATAGCAACTGGAAGTAAAGAAAATGAGTTTCTTGAGTTTTTGAGGGATAACTACCTCAGAGAGTATGTAACAGAGGGCACATGAGGATTGAGGGTCTTGGATTTGGTTATCTGATTAGAAGATGTAATTATAAATGAAGTGTCAAATCACTCACCAATTGGTGAGAGTGACCATGAGGTGATTACCTAGATGGTTGTCAGCAGTGTGAGGACCTCTGTAAGAAAAGGGTATATGTATTAAGTATAGTTTCTGGGAAAATTCCCATGTTACTCCTCTTAAACACTATTAATATAATTACGGCTGTTTTTGTTTAGGATAATAAACAAAAACAGGATATAATTATAGCCTGTTTTTGTTTAGGAGTGTCCCTTATTTTAATACATTGGCTATCATTACTCAAAAAAGGGGTATATATATATTTTAGGGCATTATGGGTGAGTACAGAAGGCAATTATGGCAGAATAAAAGAGGTGGAAAAATATTGCACATACCTTGTTTTGGTTCCACGATGCTTTTTAATTCCATGATCCTGTTGAAGGTTGTTTATAAATGGGGGAGAAGAAGGGGGGGAACATAGAGGTGTGTTTTGGCGTGGGAAAATAAGTTTGGAAACCCGGGTTACTATTAATAATATATATATAAATATATATATATTATTTTGTTTAGGGCCACATTTTTTGTGGGGGGGGGTGAGAGAGAGGGGGGAACGGTATGCTTATGTGGAAACTGGAACAGGGGATGCCCCTGTCCCAGTTTCCACATAAGTATACCCTTCCCCTTCATTTCCCTCCTCTCACCCCCCCCCCCACAAAAAATGCTGCACTAAACAAAATAATATATATCATCATCATCAATTTCCTGCCATGTACCCTCAAGGGATATGTACACGATATGATAGTACTACATGAAACAATTACATTATTACTAACTTCCTATCTACAATTTTCCTCCAAATCAGTCTGTTACTTGTCAAGACTCCAACATTATCAGATCTTATATTCCTATCGTCTAAGGCACTTCGTACCGTATCAATCCACCTATATCTTGGTCTTCCTCTGGGTCGTTTTCCTGCCAACCTGGCAGAGAACACTTGTTTTGCTAATCTTTTCTCTCCCATTCTATTTAAGTGACCATACCACCTGAGATTCGCTCTGCTAATGCATTCCTGGATGCTGACAATGTCAAGTTCTTTCCTAATATCCTTGTTTTTAACATGATATTGCCATTGATGCCATCTGTTCACGCCTCTAATCTTTCTCAGGACTCTCATATCGGCGGTCTCTAGTCTTTGGTCAAGTGTTTTACTTCTGACCCAGCTCTCAGATCCATAAGTTAAAACTGGTTTGAACACTGTCTTGTATACAGCTAATTTAGTGTTCCGACTAATTTCTCTCTTATTCCATATGAATTTATTCAATTGACTTCCCACCATACCAGTTTTGTTGATTCTGTTGTCTATTTCTATATTCAATTTACCATCTTCACTAAAAATCGTGCCTAAGTAGCTGAAATGTTTTACTTGTTCCACAGGTTCTCCATTCACAACACAGTTAACATTTTCACTGATTCTGCCTATTTTCATTGTCTTTGTCTTTTTATTGCTGACCTTCATACCATATCTATTACAACAGTTATTCAATTTAGTCAGAAAATCTTGCAGACTTGTAGCGGATTTATTTAGAAGTATAACATCATCCGCATAAAGCAAAGAGCTGACATTAACATCTCCAATTTTGATATCATATTTAATACCACTTTCCTTCATAATGTGATCCATATAGATAACGAATAACAGAGGGGATAATGTACATCCTTGTCTCACACCAGATTTAACATTAAATCATCTTCCTGTACTTCCTTCAATTCTAACTGCTGACTTACAACTCAAATAAGGACTAAGTACTGCTTGATATAATGCCCCATCGACACCGTATAACTTTAGCGGACTGAATAGCTTCTCTCTTGGCACCTTGTCATATGCCTTTACCAAATAGACAAAACTTAAATACAGATCTTTGTTATATTCCCATGCTTTCTCACCTATTTGTCGTAAAGTGAAGATCTGATCCTGACAGCCTCTATTTGGCCTGAATCCAGCTTGTTCTTCACCAAGCTTTTCTTCCACAATTCTTCTCAATCGTATCTAAAGTATACTTGCATAGATCTTGCCAGGAACACTTAGTAGGGAAATACCTCTGTAATTCTCACATTCAGTTTTGTTTCCCTTTTTATATATGGGTACTATGAGAGCTCCACTCCAATCATCGGGAATTCGTCCCTCTGTCCAGGCTTTCGGAACTATGCAGGGCAGCCACTGTAAGACTTTTATACCACCATACTTCAGCATTTCTGGTCGAATATCATCCACTCCTGCTGCCTTTCCACATTTTAAGCCTTTGATGGCTTTTTCTACTTCAAGTATGGATATGTATTCCTGACTGCATGCCTGGTCAGTGTTTTTTACCACTGTGCTGTCATCACTGCTTCTTTCATTTAGCAGTTTTTCAAAGTAATTACTCCATACTTCAAGGAAATCTTTTTCTTCCGTTTTCATGTCACCTTTACCATTTCTAACTCCTTTTACGGGGTGCTTAAGGGTCAAAGCTGTATAACTGAGAGGAGACCTCCACATAGCCTTTAACGGAATGCGGAGAACCGACCAGGGCTTCTGACCTAATGTCCAATCCTCACCTTCTCGTGGAGCATCCTGTTGGGTATCTACTTGGATACTGAACGAACGAGGATGGGCAGGCAATTTGGGATTTAGCCGACAAAATTGTATTCTTATTGGTTAAACCAAAATAAAAAATGATGGTACAACATGACAGAATTTCATGCCGGCTGGGGCACCACCCGGTTAAACAAGGCCCCCGTTGTTTTTGCCAGGGAACCAGGGCGAACAGTCAGATACTGGAACAAATCTGAAAACAAACCTCAACTCAACATCACCAGAATTAAAGATCGGTACTATCAACGTAAGAAGCCTGAATGGCAAAGAAATGGAGCTAGCTGAGGAATTAGATAAGTACCAGATTGACATAATAGGGGTGACTGAAACAAAAAAGACCAAAAGTGGTGAGATCTTTCTGAGCAATAAATACAAAATGTTATATTCAGGCAATGACAATCAAGGAAAAGAAGGAGTAGCCATAGTATTCAACACAAAATACGAGGCTAATCTTCTTGAATGGCAGTCAGTCTCAAGTAGAGTAATGTGGGCAAATATGAGAATGGGGAACTGGACAATGAGACTTATTTGTGCCTATGGTCCCACAGAAGGTTCTACTAAGGTAGAAGTGGAGGAGTTTTTTTGAGGCTTTAGAAAAAGCAACAGACACAATGAAAAATGAAAAGTTGGTCCTTGTTGGAGATCTAAATAGCAGAGTAGGAAATGATTGTGAGACATACAAAAATATTTTGGGAAAATTTGGAGAAAAGAGCAAAGCTAATAATAATGGCAAATATCTGTTGGATTTCTGCTCAGGACATGGACTGGTTATTACTAACACCATGTTCCAACATAAAAATGTGTACAAATTCACATGGAGAGAAGAGGCTAGGAATAAGAAAAGTCTCATTGACTATGTTATTGTTGATAGTGATGTTTTCTCCCTGGTGCAGGACACCAGAGTGTACAGAGGATTTGAAATTGGAAGTGATCACTATTTAGTCTTGAGCAGGATAAAATTGAATTTAATATTGAAAAGAATAACACGTAAGAAAGTTTTAAAGCGAATAAAAGTTGAGCAGCTCTCAGATGTGAACTATAAGACTAAAATACACAAAGATTATTGAAGAAAAAATGAAAGAGTTTGAGAACAGGAATCAAACCTTGGAGATTCAGTGGCAAACTCTGAAGAAAACATTGATTGATTCTGCCAGAGAGGCATGTGGTGAGTTTGTCTGTAAGGATAAAAAAATCAGAACTCCCTGGTGGACACAGGAAGTTAAAGAGGCAGAGAAGGAAAAGAAGAAAGCATATCAAAAGTTCCTGTCAAATAAGTCAGCTTGTGCTCTTAGAGAATATAGAGACAAATGCAAGAATGCTAAAAACTGTGTAAAACTAGCTAAACAAAAGTCATGGGAGGACTTTGGCAAGAATATAGAAAATAAATATCAAGAAGGTGGCAAAATATTCTGGAGGTTGTTGAAGAAGCTTAAGAATGGAGGAAAGAGTGCTGTAAAAGGAATTAGAGATGATAAAGGTGACATGAAAACTGGAGAAAAAGATATCCTTGAAGTATGGAGTAATTACTTTGAAAAACTGCTAAATGAAACAAGCAGTGATGACAGCACAGTGGTAAAAAAACACTGACCAGGCATGCAGTCAGGAATACATATCCATACTTGAAGTAGAAAAAGCCATCAAAGGCTTGAAATGTGGAAAGGCAGCAGGAGTAGATGATATTCGACCAGAAATGCTGAAGTATGGTGGTATAAGAGTCTTACAGTGGCTGCACTGCATAGTTCAGAAAGCCTGGACAGAGGGACGAATTCCCAATGATTGGAGTAGAGCTTTCATAGTACCCATATATAAAAAGGGAAATAAAACTGAATGTGAGAATTACAGAGGTATTTCCCTACTGAGTGTTCCTGGCAAGATCTATGCAAGTATACTTGAGAAACGGTTGAGAAGAATTGTGGAAGAAAAGCGTGAAGAACAAGCTGGATTCAGGCCAAATAGAGGCTGTCAGGATCAAATCTTCACTTTACAACAAATAGTCGAGAAAGCATGGGAATATAACAAAGATCTGTATTTAAGTTTTGTCGATTTGGAAAAGGCATATGACAAGGTGCCAACAGAGAAGCTATTCAATATGCTGCAGTTATATGGTGTCAACGGGGCATTATATCAAGCAATACTTAGTCATTATTTGAGTTGTAAGTCAGCAGTTAGAATTGAAGGAAGTACAGGAAGATGGTTTAATGTTAAATCTGGTGTGAGACAAGGATGTACATTATCCCCTCTGTTATTCGTTATCTATATGGATCACATTATGAAGGAAAGTGGTATTAAACATGAGATCAAAATTGGAGATGTTAATGTCAGCTCTTTGCTTTATGCAGACGATGTTATACTTCTAAATAAATTTGCTACAAGTCTGCAAGATTCTCTGACTAAATTGAATAGCTGTTGTAATAGATATGGTATGAAGGTCAGCAATAAAAAGACAAAGACAATAAAAATAGGCAGAATCAGTGAAAATGTCAACTGTGTTGTGAATGGAAAACCTGTGGAACAAGCAAAACATTTCAGCTATTTAGGCACGATTTTTACTGAAGATGATAAATTAAATATAGAAATAGACAACAGAATCAGCAAAGCTGGTATGGTGGGAAGTCAATTGAATAAATTCATATGGAATAAGAGAGAAATTAGTCGGAACACTAAATTAGCTGTATACAGAAAAGTGTTCAAACCAGTTTTAACTTATGGATCTGAGAGCTGGGTCAGAAGTGAAACACTTGACCAAAGACTAGAGACCACAGATATGAGAGTCCTGAGAAAGATTAGAGGCGTGAACAGATGGCATCAATGGCAATATCATGTTAAAAACGAGGATATTAGGAAAGAAATTGACATTGTCAGCATCCAGGAATGTGTTAGCAGAGCTAATCTCAGGTGGTATGGTCACTTAAACAGAATGGGCGAGGAAAGATTAGCAAAACAAGTGTTCTCTGCCAGGTTGGCAGCAAAACGAGCCAGAGGAAGACCAAGATATAGGTGGATTGATACGGTACAAAGTGCTTTAGACGACAGAAATATAAGATCTGATAATGTTCGAGTCTTGACAAGTAACAGACTGATTTGGAGGAAAATTGTAGATAGGAAATTAATAATGATGTAATTTTTTTCATCTAGTACTATCATATCCTGTACACCCCCTTGAGGGTACATGGCAGGAATTTGGTGATGATGAACTCCTTTTACAGCACTCTTTCCTCCATTCCTGAGCTTCTTCAACAATCTCCAGAATATTTTGCCACCTTCTTGATATTTATTTTCTATATTCTTGCCAAAGTCCTCCCATGACTTTTGTTTAGCTAGTTTTTCACAGTGATTAGCATTCGTGCATTTGTCTCTGTATTCGCTAAGAGTACAAGCTGACTTATTTGCCAGGAACTTTTTATATGCTTTCTTCTTTTCCTTCACTGCCTCTTTAACTTCCTGTGTCCACCATGGAGTTCTAATTTTTCTATCTTTGCAGACAACTTCACCACATGCCTCTCTAGGTGAGTCAATCAGGGCTTTCTTCAAGGCTTGCCACTGAATCTCCAAGGTCTGATTCCTGTTCTGAAACATTTTCATTTTTTCTTCAATAATCTTTATGTATTTTAGTCTACAGTTCACATCTGAGAGCTGTTCAACTTTTATTCACTTTAAAACTTTCTTACATGTTATTCTTTTCAATATGAAATTCAATTTTATCCTGCTCAAGACTAAATTGTGATCACTTCCAATTTCAAATCCTCTGTACACTCTGGTGTCCTGCACCAGGGAGAAAACATCACTATCAACAATAACATAGTCAATGAGACTTTTCTGATTCCTTGCCTTTTCTCCCCATGTGAATTTGTGCACATTTTTATGTTGGAACATGGTGTTAGTAATAACCAGTCCATGACCTGAGCAGAAATCCAACAGATATTTGCCATTATTATTAGCTTTGCTCTTTTCTCCAAATTTCCCCAAAATATTTTTGTATGTCTCACAATCATTTCCTACTCTTCTATTTAGATCTCCAACAAGGACCAACTTTTCCGTTTTCATTGTGTCAGTTGCTTTTTCTAAAGCCTCAAAAAATTCCTCCACTTCTACCTTAGTAGAACCTTCTGTGGGACCATAGGCACAAATAAGTCTCATTGTCCAATTCCCCATTCTGATATTTGCCCACATTACTCTTCTTGAGACTGCCTGCCATTCAAGAAGATTAGCCTCGTATTTTGTGAATACTATGGCTACTCCTTCTTTTCCTTGCTTGTCATTGCCTGATTATAACATTTTGTACTTATTGCTCAGAAAGATCTCACCAGGTTTTTTCTTTTTGGTTTCAGTCACCCCTATTATGTCGATCTGGTACGTATCGAATTCCTCAGCTAGCTCCATTTCTTTACCATTCAGGATTCTTATATTGATAGTACCGATCTTTAACTCTGGTGATGTTGTGTTGAGGTGTGTTTTAGGGTTTGTTCCAGTAGCTGACTTTTCGCCCTGGTTCCCTAGAGAAAACAACGGGGGCCTTGTTTAACCGGGCGATGCCCCAGCCGGCATGAAATTTTGTCATGTTGTACCATCATTTTTTATTTTGGTTTAACCAATAAGAATACAATTTTGTCGGCTAAATCCCAAATTGCCAGCCCATCCTCGTTCGTTCAGTATCAAAGTAGATACCCAACAGGGTGCACCACGAGAAGGTGAGGATTGTACATTAGGTCAGAAGCCCTGGCCGGTTCTCCGCATTCCTTTAAAGGCTATGTGGAGGTCTCCTCTCAGTTATACAGCTTTGACCCTTAAGCACCCCAATAATATATATATTATTAATAGTACCCGGGTTTCAAAACTTATTTTCCCACGTCAACCCCCCCCCCCCCCGTTATAAACAACCTTCAGCAGAATCATGGAATTGGAAAGCATCGTAGAACCAAAACAAGGTATGTACAATATTTTTCCACCTCTTTTATTCTGCGATAATTGCCTCCTATACTCACCCATATTGCTCTAAAAATATATATATATACACCTTTTTTGAGTAATGATAGCTAATGTATTAAAATAAGGGACACTCCTAAACAAAAACAGGCTATAATAGCCGTAATTATATTAATAGGGTATATGTGTAACTACAAAGGGGGGGTGGGGAATTTTGAAGATATCAGGAGATAGCTTGCTGGTGTAGCATGGAATGAGGAGTTAGCTGCAAAGGAGATCAATGTAGCTTGGGGGATTTTCAAAAACTCTCTAGTAGATGCAATGTCTACATGTATTCCAAGGGTGAGAAGGTTAAATAAGGTAAGTGTGAAATGGATGAACAAAGAGATTAAGCATGTGGTACAGAAAAAAAGGGCATTATGGAGGCAGCATAAGAGAAGTGGAAATAACCGATTCCATGAGGACTATAAAGACCAGGCAAAATGGGTGACTTGGTTGGTGAGGGTAGCTAAAGAGAGGTATTAACAGCAGTTAGCTAATGAAGCCAAAAATAATCCGAAGGAGTTGTTTTGATATGTAGCCAGCAAAAGAAAGAATGATTATGGAAGGATGACATTGACTGGAGAAAATGGTATAAAGACAGCTGTTGTAGAAGGTGTGGTGGAGATACTTAATGAACAGTTCATAAAGGTCTTTCAAATCTTGTGAATGTGACTTCATGGAGAGACAGAGCAGTTGATGATGGGGAAGAGAGACTGACTGTAACTGAGCAAGAGGAGTATGGGGAGGTGAGCATACTAGATGTAAATAAGGCTGTGGGACTTGATAATATATCACCACATATCCTGAAGGAATGTGCCGGGGAGTTGACGCCAGCCTTGACATATTTTTTTAATATGAGTCTTGCACTGGATAAAGTTCCTAAGGAGTGGAAGGAGGGGCAAGATTGTGCCACTTCATAAAGGAGGTGATAGAACTCAAGCATCAAACTATAGGCCTATCTGTGTGTCAGATGTTGTGGTTAAGTTGTTGGAGAAGCTTGTGAGAACTAGGATTCAGAATTGGGTTGACAACAATGGTATTATCTTTGATGGACAGCATGGATTTGCCAGAAGGAGGTCATGTTTTAGTAATCTACTTACTTATTACAATAAGGTGACTGCTTCCATGGACAGAGGAGAAGGATACACAGTAATATATTTAGATTTTGCAAAGGCTTTTGATAAATTACTGCACGAAATGTTGATAGTCAAACTGGAGTGGATGGGGTTGAATATTAGATTGGTGCATTGGATTGGAGACTGGCTATCTGATAGGTATCAGCAAGTTGTGTTATGGGAGGGGGGAGCGATATCCAGGAAAAGGAAAGTTACTAGTGGTGTGCTTCAGGGCCATTGCTGTTTAACTTGTATATTAATGATATTGGTGAAGATTTGGATGGAGATATTTAGTTGTTTGCAGATCAGTGGCGGCCGGTAAAAATTTAAAGTGGGGGTGCTGCATATACAAAAAAACTTTTTTTTTCTTAATCAGTAACAAATTGATTAATAAATAAATTTACATATTAAAAATTGTGTTGTGTCTTGAATAATCAAAAATTGGGACAAAAGATTAATTCTATTCAGGAACAACTATTGATTGCAGGCAGAGAATGTTGTGCTTTGGAAAGGAAATAAAATTGTACATTATAACTTTAAGGCAAAACTGAAGAAATATTAGTATAAGAAATGTGAGATTTAACCTGTTTGTACAGGGTCAAATAGAGAAATTTATATAAGATTATAGTTTAATTAGAGTATCCCATTTTATGTATTATATGAATGCAAGTTGAATGCAAGCCAAAGTCCAAGGGTCACACTTTAGCTGTCTAGAATAGCGTATGGCCTAAGGGAAAGAGAAATTATAAGGAAAAACGAAGCAAGAACGCATTCTTGGAAGAGCGCCAGCACACGTGGGCGAGTGTCATGCGGTATAAAAACGTAGCAAAGCGCGAGAATCTCAGAGAAAAAAAAAAGGAAGAATATAAAGGTCAAGCTTCCCCCCCCCCCCAACACACACGAGGCTTTTGGGTTCCTTTCCTGCGCTCGTGAACGTTGGCCACTGCTCTCCGCCAACGTGAAGATTCCGAGTCGGTCGTAGAAGTCGTGCGAGGCCTATTGATGTTTGCGAGGAAAGGTTAGCTATCTCTTCATAACAGAGTAGCTATACCATATCGAGTGACCAGTAATCCAGATGTGTGCCCGCAGTACCGGAGAAAGTCTAGAGCAGCACATCGCCTTATCGACTCGGGGAACCAGGCCATACTGTTATCGTAAGTGACCCAGAGAAGCACAGAACAAAGGTGCCTTGATGTCCAAACAAGGCTGATGATAGAACAGAAAGTCATTCCATGGGACGGTAATGTAAAAATGTTAAAGTATCTGAATTCCTATTAAAGATTTGTGTGAACGCTATAGGCTAATTTTGTGTATGGACATGCTGTAGAGAACTTTAGAGATTATCCCAATTTGGCAGTGACCTGTCCTTGTTTTTAAGAATGTCTTCCATAAGGGATCTGTGTTTGAGATAACTGAGACATATTGTGAGATATGAGTAGTGATTAGAGAGTGATTGAAGATAATGTTAAATTAAGCCAGAAATTTGTTTGTTTATAGAAAAACTCTGGGGGATCTAGTTATTATTCATGTATTCTTGTGTTAGTAATGATATCAGAATTTTACTAGGAAAGTGATTATGTTAACCATGTACTTTAATTTTCTCATGTATATCTTTTAAACCTAAATAAATATGTTTTATAGCATTCGCCTGAATCTAGCCTGTCTTGTGAATTCAAATAGCCACCCATAAAATTGTTATCGAACCTTGCGGGAGAGATATATGAATATAAGTTGATTTTTTAGACCACGACTGCATGCAAAGACAAAGCGAATTGAAATTAGTTGAATTAGTGTTAGAAAGTTTATTACTGTGTATTACTCTGAGAGAGCAACCTTGGATAAGAGTCTCATCTAGCCTATATATTGGCTGACGCAGCAAAATATAAATTCGTCAATATTTAATGATATAATTGAATATAGAGCATCGATATAATAGCAATAAACACAACACAACAATTGCTTTATTAAAAATCTTTCATCTTCACCACAAACAAACACCAATAATAAAAGTTTCGTATCAATAGCAATGACAAGTGCAAGCGAATATCGGCGTTAGATCGCAGTGCATTTGTTTCGTGTAATGATAATTGAAAAAATATAATTCTTTTCATATTTTCAACAGTGACACTCATCATAATTCAGCCTTGTATGTATAATAAATAAATAATTATATGTTATTTTAACAAAATAAAATAACATTTACAAAAAAATAGTTCACCACGAACGCATGCCAATAATAAACGTTTCATATCTCACAGAAATAACGAGCGCAGGCATAAGATACACTGCCCAAGCGGCAGTGTATCTAATGATGTAACGTGCAACGACAGCAAACGAATATCGGCGCTAGATTGCAGCGCATTTGTTTCATATAACGATAATCGAAAAAATATTATTCTTTTCATATTTTCAACAGTGACATTATTCATAATTCAGCCTTGTATTTATAATAAATAATAATTATATGTTATTTTAACAAAATAAAATAAGATTTACAAAAAATAGTTCACCAGGTACACGCACCAATAATGAACGTTTCATATATCACAGAAATAAAGCATGTAAGCATACTAAAAATACACTGCTGTTTGAGCAGTTACAGTTGGGAATGACGTAATGTGCAATGACAAGAGCAAATGAATATCAGCGTTAGATCACAGTGCATTTCGTAATCTAAAGCATTAATCGAACAATTCCAATTATTAACTATTCAATCAATGTCAAAATATAAGCTGTAACCTTTAACATGTTGTACTGCATTTATATTGTTTATAAACACAAAAAAAATTAATTTTTTCATTTTTTACTTGGGGGTGCTGCAGTGTCGGAGTGATTATGTACGGGCCGCCACTGTTGCAGATGATGCAAAGTTGGGACGAACCATGAAGAGTAGAGAAGATGTTGTGGCCTTACAAAAAGACTTGAATAAATTGAGTGATTGGGCATGCACGGGAATGGGGATGCGAGTTCAATGTTTCAAAATGTAAAGTTTTAAAATTTGGGAAAAAAAGATGGGATGCAGAATTTATGCTTGGTGAGGATATATTGTCAGAGGTGGAGGAAATAAGAGATCTGGGGGTGATAGTGGATAAGGATCTGAAATTTAGGGGACACATTGCCAAAATTGTGAAGATAACATACAAGCTTCTGGAAGAGGACACTGACTTGTAGAAGTAGGGAGATTCTTGTTCCATTGTATAAGGCTTTGATTAGGCCACACACATGGACTATTGTGCCCAGATTTGGTCACCTGGTTTTTCAGAAGGATGAAGAGATGTTGGAAAGGGTTCAGAAGAGACTAACTAAGGTAGTTTCTAACCTCTGGAATGTCGAGTATGAGGAAAGATTGAGAAGAATCAACTTGCAGAGTCTGTGGACAGGAGGAAGAGGTGATATATGATAGAGACCTACAAGTTATTAAGGGGTTGTTATAGGATAAATAAACCGTGCCTTAAACTGATTCAATTCAAGTATGCCACTGTATATGCATCTCTCTTTTCCAAAATATTTGTCCCTTTTTTATAGTACAAAGTGACACTTTGTTATAGTACATAAGTTAGTACAACATGATCTCCCTTTAACAAATCCAAGCTGATAACCAAACAGAATACTGCTGTTATCAACCCATTTCTTTATCCTACATCTGAACACCTCTCCAGTAACTTCACCACAACTCCAGATATACAGATTGGCCTATGACTTGTAGTCATAGCCTTATCATCATGTTTATGTAGTGGAACAATGTTACCTTCTTTCCACTCTCTTGGAATCTGTGCTGATATATGACTCTTATTAAACAGGCATGTCAATGGTACTGCCAATTCCCTGAAACACTCTCTTAAGACACGTGGTGGTGGTATGTCCTCAAATCCTATTGCCATATTGGCATCAAGGTTATTTATTTCCTCAAATACGCCACTGTAACGCAATTGGAAGAACGACGGTACATTGTGCCCTTCGATTGGAATAGGCCTAAGTACGATTCATGTCGTGATGGGAGGAATCTTTATGTGGACTTTTTCAATTGAAGGTGAGTTAGCCGATATCATAAGGAGGTAGCTTCTTTTTTTTTCCCTCCCAGAAACGGGTTTTTCATCCCACATACAGACAAATTGGCCCTTCAGAACACACGCAATTCACAGACATAAAATACTAATTGTGGTGGTGGTGGTGGGTGGTAGATGGCGTTGATGGAGATGATTGGTAGCAGAGGTTCGGTGTGGTGGAGACAGTTCTGTAGTAGTTGTCCTCCTGCGATGAGTCTTCAGACACCTGCTCACTCACAATTAAGTCATCCTCTCCTATGTCCTCTATACTAAAGTTTTTCATGATTTGTTATTATTATTATTACTACCCAAGAGCCCACAGAGTCAGACTCATTTGGGAGGTCCTTTTATCATACACACAGTTCATCATACAGTGCTTTAAACACTCAAATTCTCTGCAGACACACACACTCTCAGGCAAGGCATTTCAATCATATCATTCATAACTCTGCAAGAAAAAAACCTGCTTCTCACTCCCCTACTCACACCCTCTTTATACAGTTTCCAGGGATAACCTCTGGTTCTCCTCTGATATCCCATTATTTTCTGTAGAACCTCTCCAACATTGATCCTATAACAACCCCTTACTAACTTGAAGGTTTTTATCATATCTCCCCCGATCTTCCTCCTGTCCACCAGACTTTGCAAATTGCATCTTCTCAATCTTTTCTCATATTTGACATTCCAGAGATTAGAAACTACCTTAGTCAGTTGCCTGTGGCCAATTTCCAACATCTCTTCATCTTTCTGAAAACCAGGTGACCAAATCTGAGCAAAATAGTCCATGTTTGGCCTAATAAAAGCCTTACACAATGGAACAAAAATCTCCCTACTTCTACAAGTCAGTGTCCTCTGCATCATTCCCAGAAGCCTTTGTGTTGTCTCCATGCTCAACCTGATGAAGTTGACCCTGATGAGTATGAAACCCTTATAAATTAATTACTGAATACCACAGCAATGTCTTCTTCCACAGTTACCATTCTACCAATTACATCCATTAACATCTTACCATAATCATTCTTCCTTCTACTTGCCGCATATCTAAAATACTCTCTAGGGTTTTTTGTTTACCCGATTTGCCAATTTCTGCTCATTAAGCACTTTTGTTTACCTTACTGAGTTACTCTCCTGGCTTGTTCATTATACTCTTCATGTAACTGATTATTACCAATATTCATCTTCTACTGCCTCCATAGTACCTTCTTCCAGATTTCATGCTTAAGCTCCTCATTCATCCATTTTACATTTACCTTATTCGGCTTTTAGCCTTTGGAATATATTCACACATTCATGCTGTTATGTATTTCTTTGTCAGCTTCCATGCAGCATTTATTTCCTTACTACTCAACTCTCATTCCATGCTAGAGCTCCAAACTGTCTCCTAAACTTGTCATAATCACCAGCCTTATAATTCCACATATATCCTTTCCTCACAAAAGTCTGCATATCTCTAGCCACAAGCTAGGTGATCACTTCATGATCACTCTCACCAAGTGGAAGAAAGCATGAAACTCTACTCAGAATTACATCTGCTGATGAAATGATCAGATCCCCAATCTCTATAACCATAATTGGAATTATAATGCAGGTGATTATAATAGTCCTAGACGTCAACTTCGGGAAGTTTCATGGAGGGTGGAATTGGAAGGTTGGGATAGCATTAGTGTGTGGGAAATTATTAGAGAATATTTGTTAGCAGCAACGGTAAGTTGTATACCACGAGTGAACAACAGGACACAATTTGGAGTAAAGTGAATGACAAACAATAATAAACAGGAATTGCATGCGAAAAAGAGGCTATGGAAGAGATATAAGGAGACAGGTGAAAAGAGAGGATGCATGAAGAATATAAGACACAGGCCAGAAGAGTGACTAGTGTGGTAAGGAAAGCGAAACTGGAATATGAGAGGAGATTGGCCCCAATATCCAAAGAAAATCCCTAGGATTTTCTTTGGATCTTGGGGCCAATCTCCCACTTTTTTAGCTATGTGGCCAGTAAGAGGAGAAATAACTGTGGAAGAATGATATTGTGGGATAAAAATGGGAATAGAGTGATTGATGCAGAGGACATAGTGGAATTGTTCAATGAACACTTTATTCGAGTATTTCATCCTAGAGGAGTCAGTTTTAATGCTAGAGGGATAGGGCTGGTTCAAGGTTTAGAGGTACAGGAGGAGAGTGTGTTTTAGATACTGAGTACTCTGGATGTCAGTAATGCTTTGGGACTCGATGGTATTTCACCACGAGTTTTGAGAGAATGTGCTAGGGAACTGAGAGTGCTTTTAACCTAGCTTTTCAATGAAAGTCTGGCTTCGGCAAAGGTGCCCAGGGAATGGAATGAAGGTAAGATAGTGCCATTGCATAAGGGTGTTAACAGACTGGAAGTGTCTAATTATAGGCCAGTCTGTCTGTCATCAGTAGTTGTTAAGATCTTGGAGAAAGTAGTGAGGGACCGTATACAGCATTGGGCAGATGAGGGTAATGTTATCTGTGAGAGTCAACATGAATTTATGAAAGGGCGCTCTTGTTTTTAGCAATATGCTAGCCTTTTATAATAAAGTTACAAGAACATTAGATGAGGGAAAGGTATATACTGCAATTTTCTTAGACTTAGCAAAGGCATTTCACAGGGTGCCACATGATAAGCTGATATTTAAGTTGCAGCACATGGGTCTGGATGTCAGATTGGTCAACTGGATTCAGGATTGGCTGTCCGATAGGTATCAGAAAGTTGTGTATGGTGGAGCAGTTTCAAGAAAGCAGAGGGTTACAAGTGGGGTCCCACAGGGCTCAGTACTAGGACCTATATTGTTTAACCCCTTTATATCAATGACATTGCCAGTGGATTGCAAGGGATATTCAACTGTTTGCGGATGATGCGAAGCTGGAAAGGATTATTAGTAATAGTGCAGATGGTAGCCTTGCAAGAGGATCTGAATAAGCTAGATAGATGGCAAATGAATGGTGGTGTCGATTTAATGCAGCAAAATGTAAGGTCTCGAGGTTTGGGAGACATCGATGGGATGCTGCATACTCTATGGGAGGAGTTATACTGGAGGAAGCAGGGGAGATGAGAGATCTGGGAATGACGATTGATAGAAACCTGAAATTTAGGGGACATATTGCAAAGGTAGTGAAGGTAACACAGAGGATTGCTGCAATTATGAGAAGGACACTGACCTGCAGAGATAAGAGGGTTATCATTCCGTTGTATAAGTCTCTGATCAGACCACACTTGGACTATTTTTCTCAGATTTGGTCCCCAGGATTTGAAGGGGATAAATTAACTGTGGAAAGGATAGAAAGATGTATGACAAAGATGGTTTCAGGACTGTACAAGGATAGTTATGAGGATCGGCTGAGGGAATGTGGACTGCAGAGTTTGGTGGATAGAAGGAGGAGAGGTGATATTATTGAGACTTTTAAACTGTTGAGAGGTGGTTACAGGGTTGACACTGGGGAGTTCTTTCACTTGGTTAAACAGCCATCCCTGGAGGTTACGAAAGGAAACTGTGAGCAAGAGGGTGAGGAGTGGTTTCTTTGCGTGGAGGGTGGTTGAACCATGGAATGCATTGCCTGATGGAGTGGTGAGAGCGAAAACGGTCAATGAGTTTAAGGAGTGGTATGATACACTTTGTGCTTCTTAAGGGGGGAGACCTCCTCTCGATGAGTCTTGACAGACTTTATGTTCTTAGGAAGGACCTCCCACGAAGAGTCTTTTGACTCCATGGAGACCTGAATAATAATAATAATAATAATAATTAAAATCTCTCAAAATAATCACTCTTTCTTTGTTCACTAACCCAAGTTATTTATACATCTCTTTATCATCACCCTCTACATTCCCTGGACTGTAGCAATATCCTATTAAATATGTCTTCCTGTCAACCCCCACTCACTGCCTCATAACCATTGCCACTATTTTTCTCTTTCATGTCTACCTTATGTGGACTCCTGCTATCATCAGCAGCACTCCATTCTTGTCCTTTCTATCTTTGTGAAAAACACTGTACTGTTCCATTTCTATTCCCATTAGGATATTTCATCTTCATTCAACCATGTTTCACCTATTTCAATGATTTTGATCCAAATAAGCTCAATCAATCAGTGAAACCATTTCATCTCCCTTAATTCTGATACTTCTAGCATTTGAAAATAAACACAGCAGTTCACTTTTAGGTATATAACCAGTCCTGCTTAAGCAGCTAGGGGGGGTGGTGGAAGGGGCAGTCCCCCCTCTGCAGCACTTTGAACCTTTTTGAACTTTTGCAGTTAATTCTAAAATATAGTCTCAAGAACTCATTTCCAAATATTGTAATACTACTGCAAATATTCCTCCCAATTGCTCTAAGTGTTGCTAATTGTGAGAGGACTTTTTCTAAATAAAATTGATTAAGAATTACCTACATTACTATGAAATAGACTTCGCCAATGTCATCAACGATTTTGCTAACAGAAAAGCAAGAAAAATAACATTTTAGAATGTCAAAATTAAAGTTTTACTTCAAAAATAAACATAGTGTTTTAATTTATTTCCCTATATGTCATTTTGACTTTTTGTAGTATTTTTGGTGTGTATTGAGAGGGGTGGCAAAAGCTCTAGCTACACCACTGTACCCAAGCCACTTGTTGGATGTTTCTCCTCCACACCTGTCCTTGCCCAATCATCTTCATCACCAGCTTACCACATATATTCGCTCAGTCTCAACTTCCCCACCCACATGCCGACCTAATACATTTCTATGCTGATCATTCTTGTACATACATTCACTACTACTTCAAACATCCACTCCCCCTATGCCATGTCTCCCTGTCCACCCGAGCTCCTCCATTTCCCTGTTCCTCTTGCATTCCCGTTCTCTCTTCATCTTTCATACTACTACCATTTTCATTGCCAGGCACTTCTGTCTCTTCAGTTCTGTTGTATATTATTTACATTGAAAAGTCTGAAAATCAATTTTTTCATGTTTGTTATTTTCAATTTTATTTTATATCAAGTGCTTTCAAAACAAACAAATTTTAACATCCAATTACTTAACCTCTTTCCTGAAAAAAAGTGAAGAGGTCAGGTGCACATGACTCACTGTAGTATCCCTTTCATGTATTTTAGCATATTTTCAGATGACACTGAATCAGCTTTTTAAAGTTTCAACATTTACTTTTCATTATATTTAAAAAAAAATTAAAGTTTAAAAATGTAAAAGAGGTGATGACTTGTAAAGCACATAATTACAAGAAAATGATCTAAAATGAATACTTTAATTATTCAATGATTATTGAATAATTAAATACAGAACATTTTTATCTAATTGAAAATCAAAAGAAAAAATAATTAACATCTGAGCACAGACCTATGAGTGATGGTCAATAATGATAACAATTATACTTACAGGTACAAGTGGAGGTCTTGATCGAATGAACTCAAGTATTAAAGCATGAGCATCTTTCTTAACCCTCTGAGGAATGTCACCATTCACCTAAAAATAACTAAATCTGTTACACAAGCTAATTTTATCAGAACAGAAGAGAAATAATTAAGTAAAATTAATTTCAATAAACTTAAAATAAACTGCAGCAAACAGTTAACAATGCAAAAGGCTAGTTTTATACAAAAACCAGTTTGCATTTGTATCAAAAATTAAACAGAAATTAACTATATGACAGAAAAATAAATACCACAATAGTATATTAACAGTAAATTCTGCCAATTGTATTAGCTATGGTATCTTGAACCCTCTCTCACAAACTCCCTCTAATCGCTTTCTCATAGCTGCTTTTTTTTTTTTTTTAAACAGGTAATTTCATGGGTGCTGCTTCACCAAACTGGCTACTATCAACCCCCCCCCCTTCTTTTCCTCTAATCATTTAAGAACATGGGCAATTGCTATTCAACATCACACACAGTTCAGCTACAAAGTTATGCACCAACTTTTCATCCACTTCTTTCATTTGTCTATCTCTGTTCTTCAGAAAAGCCTTCCCCAAAACTGTTTTGTCAAATGAACACAATTCCATTTATGTGCTCTTCAAAGCAATGAATTAACAGATACCTTTTTGTTAATTACTCATGAAAAGCACGTAAAAAGTGAAGGACTTCAAAAATTAATTACTAGTTTCATATAACACTATTGCGTACTTCATCAAAACTGGGACAGAACACAAATGAAAAGTAATGTTTTATAAAGAGATTTCTAAATTAGTAACTCTAATTTTTATTTTTTAATTCTTTAAATTCATTCATTCAACATTCCTTCATTCAGATGTTGAACATAGGAACAAGATATAAGATGCATATTTCGTTGTTATAAGATATGGCGTAGTTCATCTCATAGCTCAATTCATTTATCTGTAGATCCTTTTTATATGATGCCCAGAGTTCATTTAATATCAAACTTTAGTTTTTATTACATTGGGTCAGACATATTATCTCACTTGCTTCCTTAAATTTAGATACATAATTATTGAATTCTATGTACAGCATTTTAGGTAGTCCAAATTTATGTGCCAGTTTATTTATTGGAGTATTTCATTCTGGAGTAGTCAATTTGAATACTAGAGGGATAGGGCAGGTTCAAGGTTATAGAGGCGCAGGAGGAGAGTGTGTTCCAAATACCGAGTACTCTGGATGACAGTAAAGCTGTGGGACTGAATGGTATTTCACCATGAGTTTTGAGAGAATGTGCTAGGGAACTGACAGTGCCCTTGATACGGCACTAGCAGACTGGAATTGTCTAATTATAGGCCTGTTTCTTTGTCATCAGTAGTTAGTAAGATCTTGGAGAAAGTAGAGAGGGACTGTGTACAGCATTGGACAGATGAAGGTAATGTTATCTGTGAGAGTCAACATGGATTTGTGAAGGGGCGCTCTTGTTTTAGCAATATGCTAGCCTTTTATAATAAAGTTACAAGAGCATTAGATGAGGGAAAGGCATATACTGCCATTTTCCTAGACTTAGCAAAGGCGTTTGACAGGATGCCACATGATAAGCTGATATTCAAGTTGCAGCACATGGATCTCTATGTCAGATTGGTCAACTGGATTCAGGATTGGCTGTCCGATAGGTATCAGAGAGTTGTGTATGGTGGAGCAATATCAAAGAGGCAGAAGGTTATAAGTGGGGTTCCACAGGACTCAGCAGTGAGACCTATATTGTTTAATCTTTATATCAATGACATTGATATAAAGGTTAAACAATGAAATGAAACATCTGTGGACTGCAAGGGGATATTCAGTTGTTTTCAGATGATGCAAAGCTGGGAAGGGTAATTAGTAATAGTTCAGATGTGGTAGCCCTGCTAGAGGATTTGAATATGCTAGATAGATGGGCAAATGGATGAGGGTATCGGTTTAATGCAGCAAAATGTAAGGTCTCGAGGTTTGGGACACATCGATGGGACGCTGCATACTCTATGGGAGGAGTTAAACTGGAGGAAGTAGGGGAGACAAGAGATCTGGGGTTGATGATTGATAGAAACCTGAAATTTAGGGGGACATATTGTAAAGGTAATGAAGGTAACACAGAGGATTGCTGCAATAATGAGAAGGACACTGACCTGCAGAGATAAAAGGGTTATTATTCTGTTGTATAAGGCTCTGTGTTATACAACAGAATAACACACCCTCTTGCAACGGACACCCTCTTGCTCACAGTTTCCTTTCGTAACTTCCAGGGATGGCCTCTTGTCATCACTCCTTCCCGCTGTTCAACCAAGCAAAAGAACTCCCCAGTGTCACACCTGTAACCTACGAAAGGAAACTGTGAGCAAGAGGGTGAGGAGTGGTTTCTTTGCATGGAGGGTGGTTGAACCATGGAATGCATTGCCTAATGGAGTGGTGGGAGCAAGAACGGTCAATGCGTTTAAGGAGTGGTATAATAGACTGTGTTTCCTAGGAGGGACCTCCCTCGATGAGTCTTGATAGACTTGTGTTTCTTAGAAAGGACCTCCAACGATGAGTCTTTTGACTCCATGGAGGCAATAATAATAATTTTCCACATTGGATATGTTCTTTTTGACAGAGTTCTTCAGACCATCCCATCAGTCCCATAGTGTTTCTCAACCTGTGGTCTGGGAAGATGGGACAGGTGGTCCGCAGGCAGACTTAAATAAATATATATTTTTTAATTATCCAAACAAAACAAATTAAAATTGAATAAGTAAGTAAAAATTATTGAAATAAAATGGATACGTAAAAAAAAAAAATAGGGGAAGAATGATGAGTAATAAAAGAAGAGTGAAGTGAACAACAGTATGGTATTATATCTTCCCTCGCTGTTTTGTCAGATTTGAAGTAAACATGTGTTATCCACATTTGAACCATTTAAACGTGTGGATAGACTTATCTGTTCGTCGAACATGTTGTTTATTTTTTAACGGTATATATTAGAATACAAAAACTAAGTAAATAATTAATTTATTAACTTATTGCTGATATTTCGCTGGTGTTATAACCAGCATCTTCAGAGCGCACAAAAACACAGTTTGTCACAATACGCGAGCCTATAACAACATGGTGTAATCAACGGACTAGTTAAACAAAGTTGTAGCATCAACACAAAGACTAGAGTCCTGATTTTTGGCGCCCTCTATCTGGGAAAAAAAAAAATTGCAGCTATCACATAAGACTAGAGTTCTAAAAAAAAAAGTGTTAGTTTTTTCTTAAGATGACTGTCTCCCAGATCTTGTAAGAGCTTCTGTGTAGTACTTTTGCGTTTTTCCAGTTGATCCTGTGTGCAGGGGTATCCAGAGCATGGTCTGCTAGGCTCGACTTGCCATAGTGATAATTCTGGACATATCTTTTGTGTTCGCTGATGCGGATGTTCACTGTTCTTCCTGTTTGACCATAGTAGGCTTGATACATGAGCAGGGTACTTGGTAGATTCCTGGATGTGATAAAGAGGGAATGCTGTCCTTGGGTGAGCGGATAAGGGTTACTAATTTGCTAAATGGTTTGAATGTAGTGCATAGTTTATGTTTATTATAATAATAATAGTGGCTAGACCAACCAATCTTTTTTGGGTCATTGCTGTTCACAAATAATTTTTAATCAGTTCAAGCTTGGAAAAACATCTTTCCGCAATTGCTCTGCTAGCAGGAATGTTAGCGTAATGACGGCACCTACCACAATATGGCTGAACAAGTACCTTTATTAGTCGCGCCATGAGGAAGGCTTCCTCTATGCTGCACCCTGTCAACGGTACTGCTCGTTCACTTCGTCCTTCAAACTCATTCCACACATTAACAAACTGTACTCCTTTCTCCTCACACATTTCAGCTAACATATCATTCATAATCCTTGCTCTCCACCTCATCTCAATACTGTCATACCTAGGCAACACGCTTACTACCCTTCCTATCACACTACTTTCTTTTATCCCTCTAAACAGCCTCCTGATATCCATTCTGACATGGTCTTTTTCCTCTGTCAAGTTGATGGTTTTATAAAACCATCAACTCCTTTGCTCGCTCGCTCCTCATATCCAATGCCTCAATCACTACTCATTTTACCACCTGGAAAATATACCTTGTGCAACCTCTCATCCAGCATACCTTTAATAATGGAGTCACTACAACATATTATCTAATTGTCTGCACGTATTGACATCACTGAGTAGCCCATTCATCTTGTTTGTATATTCATTTGAATAAAAAAATTACAGTTGAATTTCTTTGTCAGTTTTTAATATTAGAATGCATTCATTTTTTTCCAAGTTTTTTCAACGTAATGTACTCGAGCATTAGTGATATTTTTGGTTGGTGACTTTGAATGAATTAGAATTGCAGCCATTCTTGTGCAGAAGTCAGCTAAATCTCTTGGAATTTGATATGGGATTTTTTTTGATATTCGCCATAACATCAAGTAAGAATGTGTTTTGGAGATATTAATTTTGTAGCTATTCTGATGTGGATGATATCAGCTAAATCTCTTGGAATTTAGTATAGGTTTTTTTCTTCTCCAATATTTGCCATAATATCAATTTTTGGAATGTGTTTAGAGCTGACCACTTGGCCAACCAGGCTGGCCAAGTGGTCAGCATATCCACTCTACAGCCGAAAGGCTGTGGGTTTGAATCCCGCTGTGGGCATGCATGTTTGAGATTGTCTGTAAAAATACTAGTGCTAATGATGGGTGGTAGATGGCATTGGTGTAGATGAAGATGGCAGTTGTGGTTGGATTGAGTGATGGAGACAGCTGTAGAGTAGGTGACCTCCCTTGATGAGTCTTTGCACTCCCTGGAGGTGTTATGTAATAATAATAATAATAATAATATTGTAAAGTTGAATCTTTTGACTAATACACTCTGCTCAGTTCAATAGAGCCCATGTAATGAAAGATTAATTACTATTTTGTCTTCTGGCAACGTTGCGTGTTTAAATTTATTCTTCAAGAAATTCATGATTTTTTTTTTTTTGTAATGTGATCTTCTGTTTATTATCATCATCTGACCTCGATGGAGTCAGACTCATCGTGGAATGTATACACTATCGCACACAATGCTCACCTAGCTGTGCCTTTAACTGATTCAACGTGTCTACATTCACAACACACTTGGATAATTCATTCCACTTACCAACCACTCTCCATGCAAAGAACCTGCTCCTCACTCCTATGCTCACATCCTCCTTATACAGTTTCTAGCAACGGATTTTTGTTCTCCTCCCCCATCACTCTATGAAAATCTCTTCAATGTCAAGCTGATAATCACTGATAGCTTACAAGTCTATCATATTCCCTCTCCTCTACCTCCTATTCAGGAGGAAGAGGGGTGGGGGGATATGATAGGGTTATGATAAAGGCTCTTCAACTTACATTCTCTCAATCTGTCCTCATACTCCATATTCCAAAGACCACTAACCATCTTTGTGAATCTTCTCTGGGCCCTTTCCAACATATCCTCATCACCATGAAAACCCAGCAAACAAATCAGTGCACAATAATCCATATGAGGCTTTATATGACATGCAGAAATAGAGGTTATGACACAATTGTGTCATAACCTCTATTTCTGCATGCCAGGGTCCTCTGCATCATTGCCATTATCTGATGTGATATCTTCACAACTCCTGCAATGTGGCCCTGAATTTCAGGTTCTTGTCCACCATCACTCTTAGATATCTCATTTCCTCTACTTCCTTCAAAGTTTCCCCACCAAGTGTATACTTTGAATCTCATTACTTACCAAATCTCAGAACCTTACACTTTGCAAAATTGAAGAGACAGTACTTACCTGCCCTTTCATGCAATCTATTCAAGTATTCCTGTAAGAAATTAACATCCACTTGAATAGATTGCATGAAAACCCCCCTCAATTTTGCATCATCTGCATATCACTAATTAAATCAATCCCAATAAGATTAACATACAAATTGAACAACAATGGTCCCAAAACTGACTCCTGCAGTACACCACTAGTGACCTTCCTCTTTTGGGATACTGCATCCCCATGTACAACTTTCTGATATCTATCTGACAGCCAGTCACTGATCCAACTCAGAAATCTGTTATCGAATCCTGCTATCAACAGCTTGTCGTGTCAAAGTCGATAAGATGTCATCAAATCCTATCACCTTATTGACATCAAGGTTATTTATTTCCTCAAATACCTCATGGTCACTCACAATTAAGCCATCCTCTCCTATGTCCTCTACATTTAAGTTCCTCACGATTCCACCCTGATCAGGATGAAACTCCCCTTATAAATTGATCACTGAATACCTCAACAATGTCTTCTGAAGAGTTACCATTCTACCATTAACATCTTATCACATATCTAAAATACTCTCTATGGTTTTTCTTTGCCTGATTTGCCAACTTCTGTTCATATAGCACTTTTGTTTTCCTTACTAACTGAGTCACTTGCCTGGCTTCTTTATACTCTTCATGTAACTGATTATTACCAATATTCATCTTCTACTGCCTCCAAAGTACCTCTTCCAGATTTCATGCTTAAGCTCCTCATTCCTCCATTTTACATCTACCTTATTCAGCTTTGAGCCTTCAGAATATATTTACACATTGTTGTTATGTATTTCTTTGTCAGTTCCCATGCAGCATTTATTTCCTTACCACTCAACTCCTCATTCCATGCTAGAGCTCCAAACTGTCTCCTAAGCTAGTCATAATCACCAGCCTTATAATTCGGCATATATCCTTTCCTCACAAAAGTTTGATTATGGCCAACCATAACCCAGGAAATCACTTCATAATCACCAACTGGAGGAAAGTGTGAAACCCTACATTTGACCATTTCATCCTTTCATTCCCTAGCCATATAAACTGGGCAGAGGAAACAGAATACAGTGCACACCTCCATAATATATGAAAGTTATAATGACATGCTAACAAAATATTTAATTCTTCATGCAGAAAATAAACAACATATAACTGGTTAAGCAAGTCTTACCATAACTTTGTTAAGTTTATAGCGACGAGACCTAATATCATCAAGCAACATTTCATAAGGAGTTAATTCATATTCAATGGGATGAGGAGATGAATCTACATCAACTTTCTTTAACTTCACACCTTGTCTTAACTGCTGAATCACTTGAACCCACAGTCGTGCCTGCAAAATATTTTGGAGCAATATATGTGCACCAGTTAATCCAATATTAAATACAGAAGTAAGCCAAAATGTTTCATTTCTGATTAGATACATATTTTTACTTTATGCAAGTATCAAATTATGTCATGTATGGAATTCCTGCTTAGTGATCTCAAAATGAATAAAATAAAATCAGTCTTTTTGTAGTACAAATTCAGTTAGACACCTAATGGCAAAACTAATAATTTGATCTTCAATGGTGACCACAGTTGATTACAAAATAGAATGAACAATAGATGACTTTAAAAAGAAAGAGCGATATCTATTTTAAAAAAAGTAAGGTCTTATCTATTCCAGAATAGATACATGCTATGGTCTGAAACACACTTACTTCATCGATGCTGGTATTCTATAGATAGGAATAGATATCTATATCTATTCCAGAATAGATACAGACCACAACATCCTGTGATCTGAAACATGCTTACTTCAATGTCAGTATAAATTTGAATGTTTGTTCAAAGAAAGTACTGAGGCTTTACTTCACCATCCAAACTTAAATTAGAACGACTGCCTCTCTCTAAGATATGGGAAAGTCTTGTTCTAATCATGCATTACTAATTTTCTTATATAAAGTTAATGAATTATCAATATTATAATATTTCCACAGTTATACCATTGCATTGTTCAATGTATAACATCACAAGGTTCTTACTTTTTAAAATTATCTATTGTTCACATTTTATTTTGTAATTGTTGTTGCCATTGAAAATGGCCTGTAATATTCAGGCTGAAATATATTACCTTAAATAAACAGTATTATTTATTCCTTGTTTTTTTTTTTTTCATGTTAATTCAAGAAACCTCAATAATTAAGGGCTTAAAGTAAACCAAAAATGTGATTAAAAACAATTTTTTTAAATGTGAATCCTGCCCATAAAACAAACTAATTATGGTGCATTAACACCATAGGCATGCTAAAAATTACATAATCCAGAAACCCTACTCTAGAAACTGCTGCAAATACATTTTTCAAGCCACTTTAAGTCTTGAATAAGCAAGGAAGAGGTATCAAACCAACAGATGAAATCCATTTGCTACCTACTGTTGGATCGTCCTTCCTGTCTTTTGATCCGCCATCTTGTTTTAACATTGTTCTTAATAAGGCTAATTAATTGTGTGTTGATTACTAATCCAAATATAGGGAAATTTCTATTATAATGTGCCACCCTATATTCAGATTAGTCTATGCAAAATAGTGTAATCAAATATTAATCAACTTTAGCAGTCTAATGTTTATATATAGGCCGAATTTTACATTAACATTTGAGGTTCCTGCTAGGTCCGATAATTTTGTGAACGGTGTAGTGGAAAAGAATCAGGCTGACAACAAATTGAAATCAATAAAACAAAACATTTAATGCAAGGGTATAAAATATATACATAAGCATACTTTGGATACAAGATAATGCAAAATTAACTCAGTTCAACTACACGTAACATTCACTTTTGGTATTAAACACTGAGCTTCAAAATCTAATTTCTCACTAATAGGCAAAGATAGTTCTAAAGTTCATTACCAATGAAATTCACAGCAAATATTTTAACAATTGTATTCTTTATCTATCCCTTAGTCAGAAATCACATAGCTCAGTCAAGAGATAGCTATCACCTTAAGGGGGGGGGGGGAAAGACTATTAATCTTCTAGCTTCGGTTAATTTCAGCATAAACACCACCATTAATGTTAGGATTTAACAAAAGGAGATAATTCTTATAACTTCACTCTAAAATGCTATAAAGTACAACTGTTCTTACTGGAATAAATCTTTGCACATATTTCACTGAGGCACACTTAAAACTTTAAGTAATTATCACACTGGAGCTACACATTTCAAAAGTAATCGTCTTTAAATTAACTTAATCTTTAATTTCAGCACATCACATAAGCAGACACACTTGCACTAGAAAATCTACTTATTCCCCATATACTACTTTACAATAGAATCAGCTTTCTACTAATCTTCCTTGAAAGCTCTGGAATACAACATTAACTTCAGAATTCCATATCAATATTCTGAATTGTCAATTTACATTTCGATCCTTTGTAATCTGATCACAGCACTTAATTCTTTGGACTACAGCCTCTTATTTAACTCCATGCTGCCAATAAATTATTTCCTCATCTCTATTGTACTGTTCTCAGTGCCATTACTGTGCTGAGAGCTCCAATTATACTCAGTCCCTAGTTCCCTAGTTCTAGTGCTAACTCTGTCGACCAACTGCTACTCACTGCTCTTCTTTACTCTTGCTTTCCGTTTTTATATTTTCACTCCTTTTTCCCCGCCAAAACTTGTTTTCACCGTCCAGCTCATATCAATTCCATCTCACGTCCATAACTCACGCGCCTTCTATTTTTAACTCCGTCTCCATGACAACAATTAGAGCAGCGCATAAGCATCACATAACATTATACCTTTATATACAGAAACTAAATAAAAGGATATTTTTCAACTCAATTAATATATAATTAATTATGATGAACACAAATTCTTCTACTATCAATATAGGAATAATTAAAACAATCTGAAAGTTATTTTTATACAGAGTCCTTTCCATTATTAATACATATCCTAGATTAAATAATTAAATAAAAAAAGCTCAAAGGTAATTATATGAATAATAGTTTATACTAAGAAATTTACATTAAATAATATCTATAAATGTGGCCTTTGATATGGTGGATTATGTTGGATTCTGAAGTATTAATAACTTTAATTTCTCTTCATTCAGAATCCAACACTACCCTAAAGGCATCCATGCTCTCAATGGGATTTAATCAAAAAACCTGTTAGAGAAGAGATATATCTACTTTGGCAATTAGACCCAAATATATTAACATATACCAAAGGTACAGAAATATTAAGCTATTAGAATACTTTGACAAAACTGGAAAAATTAGAAGAAAATTTAAATCTATAACCACACTATCTTGTTCAGGGAATTTCCTCCCAGACATCTGAATCTAATTCAGAGGATAGGCAGGAAATGATCCTGAATTAAGGTCATCCCTTATCCTTAGAATGATATAACTGTCAGCACTTTGCATGAGAGGGGTATGAAATTTTTGTCTACCTGGCCAGACCATATACACTCAGGCAGATGCTGACAGACTCAGGCAGATTGCATGATGTTTTTAATTTTTTACAAAATAATTAGTTTATACAAATACATTTGACTACAATTTTGTTTATATGTAAATACGATATTGCTTCGCTTAACTTTTGTACAAATTATTATTATTATTATTATTATTATTATAAGGAGACAGGTGAATGACAGGATGCATGAGGAATATAAGACACAGGCCAGAAGAGTGACTAGTGTGGTAAGGAAAGCGAAACTGGAATATGAGAGGAGATTGGCCCTAAGATCCAAAGAAAATCCTAGGGAATTTTTTAGCTATGTGGCCAGTAGGAGGAGAAATGACTGTGGAAGAATGATATTGTGGGATAAAAATGGGAATAGAGTGACTGATGCAGAGGACATAGTGGAATTGTTCACTGACCACTTTATTGAAGTATTTCATCCTAGAGGAGTCAGTTTTAATGCTAGAGGGATAGGGCAGGTTCAAGGTTTAGAGGTACAGGAGGAGAGTGTGTTTCAGATACTGAGAACTCTGGATGTCAATAAAGCTTTTGGACTGGATGGTATTTCACCACAAGTTTTGAGAGAATGTGCTGGGGAACTGACAGTGCCTTTAACCTGCCTTTTCAATGAAAGTCTGGCTTCGGCAAAGGTGCCCAGGGAATGGAAGGAAGGTAAGATAGTGCCATTGCATAAGGGCGGTAACAGACTGGAAGTGTCTAATTATAGACCAGTCTGTGTGTCATCAGTAGTTGTTAAGATCTTGGAGAAAGTAGTGAGGGACCGTATACAGCACTGGGCAGATGAGGGTAACGTTATCTGTGAGAGTCAACATGGATTTGTGAAAGGGCGCTCTTGTTTTAGCAATATGCTGGCCTTTTATAATAAAGTTACAAGAACATTAGATGAGGGAAAGGCATATACTGCAATTTTCTTAGACTTAGCAAAGGCATTTGACAGGGTGCCACATAACAAGCTGATATTTAAGTTGCAACACATGGGTCTGGATGTCAGATTGGTCAACTGGATTCAGGATTGGCTGTCTGATAGGTATCAGAGAGTTGTGTATGGTGGAGCAGTTTCAAGGAGACAGAAGGTTACAAGTGGGGTCCCACAGGGCTCAGTACTAGGACCTATATTGTTTAACCTTTATATCAATGACATTGCCAGCGGATTTTTAAGGGGATATTCAGTTGTTTGCAGATGATGCGAAGCTCGGAAGGATTATTAGTAATAGTGCAGATGTGGTAGCCCTGCAAGAGGATTTGAATAAGCTAGATAGATGGGCAAATGAATGGGGGTGTCGGTTTAATGCAGCAAAATGTAAGGTCTTGAGGTTTGGGAAACATCGATGGGATGCTACATACTCCATGGGAGGAGTTATACTGCAGGAAGTTGGGGAGACAAGAGATCTGAGGTTGATGATTGATAGAAACCTGAAGTTTAGGGGACATATTGCAAAGGTGGTGAAGGTAACACAGAGGATTGCTGCAATTATGAGAAGGACACTGACCTGCAGAGATAAGAGGGTTATCATTCCGTTGTATAAGTCTCTGATCAGACCACACTTAGACTATTGTTCTCAGATTTGGTCACCAGGATTTGAAGGGGATAAATTAACTGTGGAAAAGATACAAAGACGGATGACAAAGATGGTCTCAGGACTGTACAAGGATAGTTATGAGAATCGGCTGAAGGAATGTGGACTGTAGAGTTTGGCAGATGGAAGAAGGAGAGGTGATATGATTGAGACTTTTAAACTGTTGAGAGGTGGTTACAGGTTTGACATTGGGGAGTTCTTTCACTTAGTTGAAGGAGTGATGACAAGAGGCCATCCCTGGAAGTTATGAAAGGAAACTGTGAGCAAGAGGGTGAGGAGTGGTTTCTTTGCATGGAGGGTGGTTGAGCCGTGGAATGCATTACCTGATAGTGCGGTGAGAATGGTCAATGAGTTTAAGGAGTGATATGATAGATTTTGTGTCTCTTAGGGGGAACCTCCCCTTGATGAGTCTTGACAGACTTTATGTTCTTATGAAAGACCTCCCACGATGAGTCTTTTGACTCCATGGGGGCCTGAATAATAATAATAATAATAATAATAACAATAATAACAACAAGAAATGAACAACGGAATGCTGCTCAGTGTTCACGGTTACATGGCCATAAAAACTGACTGAATCACATCAAAAGGTAAAAGAGTCTTTTAAACATTTTATTTGAAACAGAATATAATGAAACAATGGTTATATAGGGGGAGATACTTAAATATATATGTATATGTTTTCATATCAAATACAACTAAGAAAAAATATTTTTTTCTCCAGTGTTATCACAATTACTTTTATTTGTTTATTTTTTATTTAAAGTAACATGTACATTTTTAAAAATGAGCAATTATTGATATATGTGTAGAACAGTCTTTGATAGCAAAATATACTGCAATTTTTTTTTTTTTTTTTTTTTTTTTTTTCAATTATGAAAACAGTTCCATTGCCAGCAAAACCTATGTTAATCCATAAGCTACCTCATTTGTCGGCCTGGTCAGATGCGTAATTAGCATATCTGCTCTCCAACCAACCAACTGGCCGTGGGTTTGAATCCCACCATGGGCATGGATGTTTGCGATTGTCTTTAGGTGGGAGATGAATGTCAATGCCTAGTATAAGATCACTATCCTGCTTATCGGAGGCCTGAAAAAGTTCCATGTTTGGTCTCTACAGCAAGGTTTCCAGACTATGTAGAAAATAAATGAAAAATACAAAACATTATATAAAATTGATAAAAATAAAAGAAAAAACATCTCTACCCAACCCACGGTACAAAAATGCACTATAGGTTTATAAATAACTTTTCATGGGTGAGAGCAACATAAAAAATTTAAAAAAAAAATAAAACACGATTCTCATGTATGTTTTGCATAAATCTTACCTGGAATACTAAACAGAAAAATTCCTTTGTAGTTTTATTCTCCATTTCTTGCCTTTAGTTTCTTCATATATATATATATATATATATGAAGAAATACTAAGAATAGTGATCAAAGCTTTAACCACCTTTACAATGAGTTGCCCTGGTGTTGTACCATCTTTAGACTTGAACTTTGTTTCAGGCGCAAACTTAATTGTTTGCATACTTGGGATTAGGAGCTAAAATAACCAAGCATATAAAATTGCTTGGTTATCCTAATATACAATATACCCAAGTTAAAAATTTATTCCCATATATATATATATATATATATATATATATATATATACACAGGGTGTTCGGGATAAATTTGACATATTTATAATTAATTATATTTTTCCGTAAGTTACATGTATTAACACACACTTCTCTTCATTTAAAAGTTTGGACCCTTCTTCATTCATATACAAGATGTCAGAAAGGATGGATAGCTGGAACCCACCTGAATCATGGAAGAGAATAACTTGTATCATGATGATTCGTGCCCGCCATCAAAATAAGGATATTACGACTGCTGCCTAATGCTCCCTGAATACAGTAAAAACAATCAGGCATGAACTAGAGACTTGCAATGGTGACTACGAGGATGTAGCAAGAAGAAAGATCCCTAGCAGACGATCTGATTGCGTTCGTACAGCAGAATTCCTCGCAAATCTGCAGGAACAGGTGTTGAAGAACCCTGGCATTGGAATTCGGGCTTTGTTCGTGGAGTTGCTAACTGTAGTCAAGCCCTGGATAACAAGGGTAGCCAATGGTAGGCCGTATGTATGGCAGCAGGATTCGGCCCCTTGCCACACCTCTGGGAAAAGTCAAAAATGGTTGTCTGAAAATTTCTACGACTTCACCAGTCCAAATGTTTGGCCTCCAAACTCCCCAGACCTTAACCCCATGGATTATTTTGTATGGGGCGCAGTTGAAAAAGACACCAATCGCACTTCCAGTAATACAAAAGCCCAGTTAATGGATAAAATTAAAACAGTTTTTGCGGCCCTTCCCAGGGAGACTGTAGCATCAGCTTGTTCGAGGTTCCGAAGCAGAATTGAAGCTGTGATCGATGCTAATGGTGGTTATTTTGAGTAAATCTTGTTGATAGTATTGTAATTAACTCTGCCTGTAATGTTTGTTTGTCAATTCATTAAATTTAATAGATACAAAGAAGATTTTCTTTTTCCTTACGAAACTGTCAAATTTATCCCGAACACCCTGTATATATATATATATATATATATGTGTGTGAATGCTTTACTCCAGAATTCAATTCTCTGATCAGGCTTCCTGAATTAAGCAGTGTAGCCACTGTAAAACTTCCATATTTGAGCATTTATATTCAAAGATCATCTGCTCAAGCTGCTTTTACACATTTCAAGTTTTTGATGGCTTTTCTACCTCAAGTATTGATATGTACTCCATACACTAGTGTGAAAGAGGTGACAGAACAGTACCCAAAATATTTTACAGTACTATTCTGTCACTCTCAATTAATAATCTTCCAAAGAATTTACCCCAGACATTCAGAATATCTTTATCTTCAGTTGTTTTTTTTATATCACAGTAGGCTGGCAATTACATCATGAAAGGGTAACTGTAGGTCCAAAGGGATGTTGAAATGCATGTATAGAAATGTGAAATATCAGAAATAAAAGGAGAAGAATTTTTGTCATTAGTCAGCTTGACTAGGCCAAAAATCATTAGAATCAGTGAGACTTGGTTGACAGAAGATGATTTAGTTCTTTGGATAGAATGTAAATAGTATTATATTTTCAGGGCATATAAAGGGGGGGGGGGAATAGAATAGAAGAAGAAGGGCTATTACTGATGATAGTAAAACAACTACAATCAAAAAAAATAGAACTTAAGGAGGATTTTATGACTGAGAATAACTGTTCATTTGAGACTATATAGTGTGAAATACAGGCTAACAACAAAATAAACTGTCGAATGTTGCTATAGATCAGAGTAGAAGATCATTGCATCCACATAGATATATGTGGATGCAATGCATTGACAGATTAGCTCAACGAGTGCAGGTCGAGCAATTATATGAACTTCAACTATGGGGAAATAAATTGGAGAGAGGAAAGCATGCATGGCAAGATGGAATCTATGCAACTACTAAGGGATAATTATATGAAACAGAATGTGATAGAGAGGACCTGGGGTTTGGGGACAGTGGATCAGGTAAAAGCACTAAAAGATATATCCATAACCAAGATAGGCAGGCACTCAGCTCTGATCAGAGGAAGTGCCCATGCAGTTTTGTCCTGTGAGGTTGCTAAACATCAGTTAGGAGGGATATATGTAAAACCATAAAGCTGGCAATTATTATTATTAGTAGTAATAAGAGACCTCCAGGGAGCCAGGGATTCATCGAGGGAGGCCACGTACTACTGCACCAGCTATCATACTTATTCTTGAATTCATTCATGCTGCTTGCACTCACAATATCCAATGGCAATCCATTCCAATCATGCACCATCCTGTGAGAGAAAAATCTAGCCCTCACTTAGTGGCATTCATTCTTAGCTTCCAAGGATGCCCTCTTGTCTTTTCCCAACTTCCATAAATCGAAAAATTCCATCAATTGAAATCCCGTATGACCCTTTCAGAAGTCTGTAAGTTTCAATCATATTACTCTTCTTTCTTCTGTTTGCTAGTGTCCGCAGTCTATAAATTCTCAATCTGTCTTCATAATCAGTATTCCACAATCCTGATATTTTTAGACTCTCCTTTGCAATCTCTCCAGTATATCAGAATCACAATGGAAACCAGGAGACCAGACCTGCGAACAATAGTCCAAGTGAGGTTTTATCAAGGCCTTGTAAAGAAGCAAAATGACATCCTTATCTTTACATGTGAATGTTTGTTTGCAATTATCTTTTGAGTTGTATTTGCAATCTTTGCTACCTGGCCCCCTGAACTTCAACTTCCTATCTACTAACACCCCAAGATCCCTAGCCTCATCATTTTTTTCTAGCATAATCCCACCAATATAATATGACATTGAATATCTAATCACACCAAAGTGAATGACTTGACATTTACTGACATCCATTTATAATGAACTTAGGAGGCAGCTTGGAGCAGAGTGAAAGAATAAGAAGCTGAAAAGGAATAAAATCAAAAGGTACATTATTATCATTAATATGGACACTCCATGGAGTCAAAAGACTCATTGCAGGAGACCAACTCTATCCATTAATACAATACCTATCATACATCTCCTTAACCCTATTCACTGTTGGGACACTCACAACCACCTCTTGCAATCCATTCCACTTATTCACCACTCTCCAAGTAAAGAACCTAGTCCATACATCCTTACTAACCATACTCTTAGATAACTTCCAAGTGTGATCAAGTGTCTTCTCCATATATTGAAAAATTTCTTCTATATCAATCTTATAGAATCCCTTTAATAACTTATAAGTTTATAATCATATCTCCTGTGCTCTGCCTATCAGCTAGACTCTGTGACCCACATAACTTTACTCTATCCTCATAGGGAACATTCCACAGACCTGTCACTAGTTTGGTCACTCATCTCTGAATCTTCTTCACCACCTCCCGATTCCCCCCCCCCCCAAGAAACACAGGTGACCAATATATGTGCCTAGTATTCAACATGTTGCTGAATCATAGTCTTATAAAGAGAGATAATAACCTCCCTATCTTTACTTGTCAATATGTTCTTCAGCATCCAAGTAATCCTCTGAGCTATTTTGCCAACTCTTGCAATACATCCTCTGAATTTAATAGAAGAAATAGTTAAGATACTAAGGGATCATTTTGCAAAAGGTGCATCATCTACTCTTTACCTCATTATTTGCAGATGCAACAGAGGCTGATGAGAGAGAAAGAGAATTAAATTGGAAGAACTGGAGGTGCTTGCATACTGTAATATATCAATATGAACAGAACAGTGTGACTGAATGGCATGTTGGCCCATCCACTATTGTGGATTGTAAAGAGAACCGGCAGTGCCTCTGATTAAGAGCTGTACTCAGCTCTGGCAATTCCATTACATGGAACCATCTTACCTTTACATGAAAGAGGCTCTAAAACAGAAGTATCAAATTACAGACCAGTTAGTATCTCATCAGTAGTTAGTATCTCATGGTTAAAAGGTAGAATTTGAGAAGAGGTGGACGACATGGCTTTGTGCAAGGCAGGTTCTGTCTTAGTAATTTACTCACATTTTATAATGGTGTGATAGCTAGGTTGAAAAGTGAAATGGCTAAATGTGAACTGCTAAATTTTTCAGTCATTTGATAGAATACTATATTGAAAACTACCACATAATCTGGAGTAAATGGGAACGGATGTGAAATTGGTGGTAGTTGGGGACTGACAGACACCACAGAATATTTAGTTGGCTGCTGATGATATAAACTGGAGAGGACAGCAGTTAAAGATCCTGAAGGATGATTTCAATAAATTGGCAGTGTAATAAAATAATAAATAAAAAGGATAATGGTTGTCATTTTAATGTGGCAAAATGTTAGGGTATGCACATCTGGATAAAAAGATTATAGGCTGTGTATTACAATGATGGCTGGAACACACTGACAAGCAGAGACAGGGAGACCTCTCTTTTTAAGGCTCTCTTACCTCATTATATTTACCTGTATTTATTATACCTCTTTTTGAGACTATGATATATCAGGGATTTGGTCACCTTAGATACGTGACTCTCTCCTTTCCCCCATGAAAGGTTTTTTTTAAAACCTATAGTACATTCATACTATGGGTGGTCTAAGAATTTTTTCCATTTTATTCATTAATTTTTATTATATAACCCAAAAACCCTGTTCTAGTGACCAAACATGGAACTTTTTTTAAGCCAATTCAGATCTCCAATAAGTGGGGCAGTAGTCTCACATCAGGCAACGAAATTCATCTCCCACTTGAAAATAATCAAATATGCATGCCTGCAGCACAATTCGGGCCCTCAGCTTGTTGGTTGGAGAATGGATATACTAACCACCTAGCCAACCAGGCGAGAGTGAGAGAGACGAGAGAGAGATGAGTGATCAAGTTGGTGACAGCTCTATGGAATGCTCTCTATAAAGACAGACTGTAGGTTGCAAGGTTTAACTGACAAGTGGAAAAGAGGGATATAATAGAAACTTATAAGATACTAAAAGGGTTCTATAAGATTGATACCAAAATTTTTTTTCAGTACATGAGTATGGAGAGAACCTCTGGAGATTTAAAGAGTGAGAGTTAGTAAGGGTGTAAAGACTAAATTTTTTGCATAGAGAGTGGTGAATGATTGGAATGGATTGCTAGAGGTGCTTGTGAGTGCTCTGATGAATGAATTTAAAGAGAAGTATGATAGAAATTATGTATGCAATGGTTAGCATGTGTCTCCTATAATGAGTCTTCTGACCCCAAGGAGGTACCCATAAGAGAAAGGTCACTAGTAGTGTGGCACAGGGGTCAGTTTTGGAGCCATTTCAATTTGTATGTTAATAATATTGGGATGGGTTTAACTAGTGATATGCAGCTGTTTGCAGATGATGCAAAACTGGAGAGTAATGCAGTCAAGCAGATGTTATAGCTTTTACAAGAGGCCTTGAATAGATTGCATGAATGGACAGGTATGTGGAACTATCAGTTCAATGTTGCAATGTGTAAGGTTTTGAGATTTGGTAAGCAACGATGGGATGCAAAGTATACACTTGGTGGGGAAACTTTAAAGGAAGTAGAGGAGATGAGAGATCCAGGAGTGATGGTGGAAAAGGACCTGAAATTCTGGGACCACATTGCACAACATGTGAAGACATCACATCAGATAATGGCAATAATGCAGAGGACCCTGACATGCAGAAATAAAGAGGTTATGATGCATTGTATAAGGCCTTGATCAGGCCTCATATGGATTATTATGCATAGATTTGGTCATTGGGTTTTCAGGGAGAAGGGGATATGTTGGAAAGGATTCATAATGGCGGTCAGTGGTCTTTGGAATGTGGAGTATGAGGACAGATTGAAAGAATACAAGTTGCAGAGCCTCATGAAGAGGATGGGGATATGATTGAGACATGTAAAGCTAGTCAGGGATTGTTATCGGGTTGACATGGAAGAGATTGTTCATAGAATGGGAGAAGGAATTAGAACAAGAGGCCATTGCTGGAAACTGTATAAGGAGGGTGTGAGCAGAAAAGTGATGAGTAGGTTCTTTGCATGGAGAACAGTTGGTCAGTGGAATGCATTGCCTGTGTGTGTGTGTGTGTGTGTGTGTGTGTGTGTGTGTGTGTGTGTGTGTGTGTGTGGTTCACATAGACACCCTGAATCAGTGTAAAGTGCAGTTGGATGGACATTGTGTGCAATAGTGTGTACCTCTCATGATGAGTCTCTGACTCCATGGAGGTCAAAATATTAATAACAGTGGAAAATAAATTGGAGATTATTAAAAAGGCATAAAAAAGGTGAAAGTGTTTTATCATTGCAGCCAAATTTAGTATTGGCCAGCAAACTGTACAAGACATAATTAAAAAACCAACACAAGATAGACAAATTGTTTCTAAATGTGATACATCATTTGTTTGGGCTTCACAAAGAAAATCACTTGAATGTACTACACAAATGAACGATTAGAAGGTTTATGTAATGATAAAGACAGAATAACAATTCTGTGCTGCTCAAACATCTGAAAACAAATAAAAATTAGCCAAATTGAGAAAATTGAACTCTCCTAGAAGTTTGAAGGACACAAATATTCCAGCAGATTATTATAATCATAAATCTACATGGATGACTAGGAATATTTTTCAAAATTGGTGGAAAGACAAGCTCATTCCTCACTTTAAAACATTTCTCTCTTGGACAGGTCTTCCCCACAAAGCAATTCTGTTATTAGACAGTGCTCCATCCCATGCTGCAGTAAGAAAACCTTCTGTAGAAAATAGAAATATTGTCGCCATTTATCCTCTGGCAAACATAACATCACTAGTTCATCCTATGGAACAAGGTGTGATTGAGACCATGAAACAATTGTATAGAAATACTCTGATGTCGGACTTTATTATGGAAGAGAAAAATACTCTTTTATTTTGGAAGTCCCTAACAATTAAAGATGCTATCTATAACATTTCTACAGCCTGGACAGAAGTGAAACAATTGAAAAATCATTAAAAAAATATTGCCTGATAATTCTGTGATTGCTGAAAATAATTTGGAAGTGGAAGACTCAAATAATAGTGTAGAAATTGACCCTAATATTTTAAAATGAATTCAAATATTGACAAGTGTGAAGACTTAGGCAAGGAAAATATTAACGAGGGGCTAAATATAGACAAAAATGAAGCCAGATGTGAAAAATTACTAACAATGACTTCATCAAAGTGGGCAAGAACCAATGGCAGGATCAGATGTTTCTCTCGACAAGGAACTACAACTAGCTTACAAAGTTGTAATGAAGCCCTAACAACTGTAGAAACATTACTTAAATTTATGGAAAGTCAAGATGTTGATTACGTTGAAGTAATCATACCATTTATGCATAGTGCATAAAAATTATGCATAAGAAAAATTTTAAAAAATAGTGCTACAAAGAAAACAAACAAGAATCATTCTCACTCTAGATAAGCTTAAAAATGCATGGAAAGGCTTGTGTTGGCAGTATATATTAATTTATTCTCATGTACTCTTTTATCTCAAAGTTACCAAAATTTTGAGGTAATTTTGGTACCTCAATTACCAAAAATAATAATTTAATTTAGTTTATTATTCAATAATAAGTTCCAACTCATCAAGCTATATTCATTCATCCTGTCCCCCCCCCCCCCACTTCAACATCCAGATGCTGACAGGTCTGCCGGAAAGCAAACCTTACTAAACATTCACTGTGATTGTTCTTCCATGGTCATTATTTTGCTTTACTTTCTACATAGTCATAAAATTCTCAGATTGGATTTCCCTCAGTCTGTCTGCTTAATTTCTTTTCATAATCTGATTTTGCCTTCCTCATCATGGCCATCACTCTTCTAAACTACTCTACATACTGCTTCTGAGCCTCATCACTCTTCTCATATTGGATTCACAACATTCTCTTTTTAAGCAGTCTCTATCTTAATGTGTTATTCATTCATTTAAGTCCCATTTGTTCTATTCTCTTAACTCTGGGATACAGCTGGATATAGCTTCCTTCAGAAACCTTTGTCTCTTCCCAAGCATTGCTGATTTTAAGGTACTGTTTCCAGCTGCCCTCTCAGTTAATTATAATCACCTGCTCTGTTTCCACACACATTCCTCCTTAGGGAAAGCTCTCATGTACATCTTGATCCTCCAAGTTGAAACTGCATGATCACGTTCACCATCTGGAGACAGGTATTGGCAGAACAGTCATAACAAAAGTTTTATAGTGCCAAGGTGAGAAATTAGAACAAATGAGCAAGTAACAGATTTCTGATATGATCAGTAGGACCAACCAGCATAATTAAATTGTAAGATGACTGTACATAGTGACCTAAGATGGTTATTATTGTGTCATTACTCTATTTTACAAATATTTTTTAACTATCAAGATAAAGCAGATATTTGAAAAAAGGCCAAAAGATTATATTTCAATCTATTTACAATAGTGTTACCTACCCAATCTTGAAACTGTAAATTTTCTAATGTTGATCCAATATCTGTTTCTGAGGCTTGAAGAAGCTCCTGTAATGATATATTAAAAGGTTTTTTGTGACTGAAATTATATAAAAATTTGTAATTAAAATTTAAAAACACACAAAACAGAAATAATTATTACTTTACTTTAATAAATGCTCAGAGATTACTTTATCTGTGAGCATTTATTGTAGTAGTGTTAACATTAAATCCAAAAGGATAAGTAATAAGCAATATTTAGGAACCAACTTTTGTCAATGATTCTCATCAAGCAAGTTTTAAAAACCTTCATTATAAATCCGTGACTTATGAAATAGTCTCCATAAGTTCTAAGGATATTTATGTAATCCAGCAGTATCATAATGAAATATTATGATACTGTTATATGTCACATATAACATGATTATATGATAGAATGAGGATACGTTGGAAAGGGTCCAGAGAAGGTTCAGAAAGGTGGTCAGTGGTCTTTGGAATGTGGAGTATGAGGACAGATCGAGAAAATGTAAGTTGCAAAGTCTCGTGAATAGGAGAAGGGGGGTGTGATTGAGACATATAAGCTAATCAGGGATTGTTATCAGGTTGACATGGAAAACTTCCATAAAATGTGAAATGGGGGTTAGAACAAGAGGCCATCACTGGAAACTGTCTAAGGAGGGTGTGAGCAGAGGAGTGACGAGCAGGTTCTTGGCATGGAGAGTCGTTGGTATGTGGAATGCATTGCCTGAGTGTGTTGTGAATGTAAGCACATTGAATCAGTTTAATGCAGAGTTGGATGAGCATCGTGTGCAATAGTGTGTACCTACTATGATGAGTTTCTGACTCCATGGAGGCTATATGTTAATAATAATAACAATATACCAGGTTCATAGCTTTTAGCAAAATGGCTGCTCATTAGTTGAACAATCACTTTTGCATTAGTTACCTGCATTCAGTGGATTTTTTTCTTTCTTTTACTTGCAGCATAATAACAGAATTCTTTTGGGTTATCTTTAACTTGCAAAGGCAGTTTCTTTTCATACTCTAACTTACCTTTCCATACAAACACTTGTGACTCTTCTGGCCTGCTGCTTATAATTATCATAACTGACATCATCCTTATGCACACAATACACCTTCTACATAATCTTTTCCTTATAAATCCCTTACTTAATTAGATTACATATCCATTTCACTCCTACTCTATTTTTCAAACTCCAGGGAAGTATTCTGCTATTGCATCACTTAAGTATTTTTAAACCCTTCCCATGCACTTCCGTCCGTGTGGGACACCTGTTCATGGTGGAGGGGACCTCCCAGTGATGGTACTGGCCCTTTTCTTTCTTCCTCTTTTTCTTTGCTTTTCTTCCCATATTCTTCGCTCTACTTCTCCTGAGTCTTTTTCACTATCCTTTTTTCCAGATCACCATCACTGGGATCCAATGCCTTGCTGCAGTGTTTATCATGCGGTGCGACCTGTGGATATCCAGAAAGGAGGATCCTGGTAGTCTTGCACTACTTTGGCCCCGTGCTTTGGCAAGTTGGGCAGTCCTGGATGGCAGAGTCAGGATCAATCGGCTAGTGGGCTTGCCTGCAAGGGTCAACAGTGTTGCAGTAAGTCTCTCATCCAATGATCTGGGGTCGGGATCCTAGGCTTGCTGTAGTGCTGGTATAGCGTCTAGGGTAACCCTGGCATTCCACTCCTGAGCATAGTCATTGCTTGCCAGGCAGTGGGCATCCATGTGTAGCTCCATGGTGGGTGAGGAGCTCTGGCACCGAACCAAAAGCTTCTTGAGCATGAATCCTTCATCCTCAAATGTTTCAGGGGTCCTAACAAAGTCCCAAACAAGTACTGATACCATAGATACAGCATATGGAAACAGAAGTAAGAAACAAAAAGATATATGATGCTAACATAAATGTACCAACATTTTTAATCATTCATGCTAGAGGTGAAAAACCAATAGGGAAAATGTCACCCTTCTTTATTCAAAAAAGTTCAGAAGGACTGGCAGGCCCTCCCAAAACTGTTAAGAAATTGTGTTCTGGATATTAAAAATGTGTGCATATTAAAAGACCTCTATAACCTGGGTCTTAAAGGACACTATTTATTAAAAAATTTCTTTCCAGATGAATTTTCCAAGTCAGAGTAGGAAATACGCTATCTCAATCATATCATCAAGAACAGGGTGTGGTGTTCCCTAAGGCTCTGTCTTAAGTGTGACACTTTTCGCTGTTAAAATTAACTCAATCACCGAACAGCTTCCTCCCACTGTAGACAATACTCTATATGTTGATGACTTCACAATTTACTGCCACTCCTATAACATATGGGTAATTGAAAGACAACTTCAGCAAGCAATTGATCATGTTTCTCTGTGGGCACTCAGAAATGGGTTTAGGTTTTCAACAGAAAAAAGTGTCTGTTGTGCACTTCTGTTGAAAATGCACTCTTCACCCAGATCCTGAATTAAGATGGGACATACTATTATTCCAGTAGCTACAGAAGCCAAGTTCTTGGGACTGATCTTTGAGTAAACTTACATTTCTAGCACACATTTGTCAACTAAAAGAAAAATGCAAGAAAGCGTTGAACCTTCTTCGCACTCTATCCTCTACTGAGTGGATAGAGCTGTGATAGAGCTGGTTCATTTGCTTCAACATAAAGACTTTGAGTAGGTGATGTGCAAAAAGTACCGGTAGCTATCTGTATACTTCGACAGAAACAGTGCTGTCTCTTAATTATGCCCTAAAGATAAAGTCCCTCCCAGATAATACTACATGGACTAGTCTCTTTTCTCTGCACTGGGAAGCTCAATACCACACACTTCAAACTGCCATACATCCTTTTGATATGAGTGTTAAAGAGACTATGCAAGCTCTTGGTATAAATGTTGACGACATTGCCTACACTAAACATAACAGCATTCCTCCATGGCAGGTTTGCACACCATCCTGCAACCTTACACTTTGTCAGCTACAGAAATCTCATACTCTATCATCTGTCTACCTTTAGTTGTTTGATGCAGACAGAGCAGCACACTCTGATTTCTTGCCTATCTATACTGATGGTTCAAGAACTAATACCTCTGTTGGCAGTGCTGCTGTGTTTCTTGATATTATTATCTCCAACCAGATCCCACCTGATTGCAGTAATTATACAGTAGAGTTACATGCCATTCAGCGTGCACTTGTTCATATAAAAGAAAACTACTACCAAAAGTGTATAATTTATACAGACTCATTGAGCTCTTTACAGGCTATCTCCTCTCCTATGTATAATCCACATCCAGTACTTTATGCGGTGTTACACCTATTTCACAAAATGAAAATCCTTAATTTTGATGTTCAGTTGTGCTGGATTCCCAGCCACATTAGAATTAAGGGAAATGAGGCTGCAGCTGCTAAATCAGCTCAAACTTTCTCCACATACTGTTTGACAGTACCATATATTATTATTATTATTCGTGACACCTCCAAGGAGTCTGAAGACTCATCGTGGGAGGATACCCACTATACGACTGTCTCCACCACTACACTGAACCTCTACTACCAAGCATCTCCATCAAGTCCATCTACTCCCCACCACCACAACTTAGTATTTTTTTGTCTGTAAATTGCGTGTGTTCTGAAGGGCCAATTTGTCTATATGTGGGATGAAAAACCTGAGTTTCCAGGAGATAAAAACCTGCTACCTCCATATGAGATCGGCTAACTCACCTTCGATTGAAAAAGTCCTTATAAAGATTCCTCCCATCATGAAAAGAATCGAACTTAGGCCTATTCCAATCGAAGGGCACAATGTACCGTTGTTCTTCCAATTGTGCTACGGAGGCGTAACAGAATATACAGACTACAGACAGTTTACACGATCAAAGCTAATTGCTCAATGGCAGTCATCATGGTAAGAAGCATTAACAAACAAATTATATGACATTAAACCTGAAATTAAGCATTGGCATTCTAGTCAACGAATAAAGAGAAGAGTCATCTTACACATTCTTATTTACCGAGAGCTAATGACCCTCCCATGTATGAAAAATGCAATACACATCTCACTATTTATCATATACTGGTAGAGTGTCAGCACTTTGCATGAGAGGGGTATGAAATTTTTGTCTACCTGGCCAGACCATATACACTCAGGCAGATGCTGACAGACTCAGGCAGATTGCATGATGTTTTTAATTTTTTACAAAAGAATTAGTTTATACAAATACATTTGACTACAATTTTGTTTATATGTAAATACGATATTGCTTCGCTTAACTTTTGTACAAATATATATTACAAAATATGTAATGTTTTCTGATGTATATGTGCAGGAGTTAAGTACTAATGTATATATTATTCATTAATTTAATTTCTAACCAATCATGTATTTCTGTAGCCTTGTGTTACCTTGTTGTAACTGTTAATATGTAAATACCACACTGCTAAACTTAAATTTTTATGCATACATATTGTATAATAATTCCTCTTTAACTCTATGTATTACTGTAATAACATTTGTTGTAATCTTATATGTAGATACTGCATTCCTTGGCTTGGTGTCTTATACATGCATTTTGTTTATTTAACTTTTATTGTTGACAATTTTTGTACTACTGTAACCTTTAACCTTGTGTGTTGCTGTGCCCTCTGCAGCAATTCTGTTTCTACGTACATGCAGCTTTGTGGAACCTAATTTTTGTACAGGCATATTGTTTACAATTTTCTTTAACTGCTTATGTATAGTTGTAACCTTAGTATGGCAGAGTATGACCTTTGTGGTTTTTGTGCCAAATAAACTATAAACTAAAAAAAAAACCCCAAGCACTGTCAATATCCTTCCCATCTAATAACTGATACCATGGTACAGAACCCCCTCAGGTGGTCATGATTTCCTTCTTAGTTCAGCATAATAACCTTTTCTTAATGGAACAATTATAAACTTAGCTACTTTCCAAGTGAATACTTCAAGATCACTGTCACTAACTGGAGGCAGAATAATTGTGTCTTTAAATAAAACCTCCTCTGACACTATAATCAGATCTAACACTCTTCGACCACAAGTTCCTTCCATGCTGCTTGAGGAAGTTGTCTCGCAACAGCTCAAGAAATTCAGTTTCATTCTCTATTATCCAACCCATAATGGAATATGCTTCGCCTATCTGAATGCAAACACCACAAACCAGTTTAGACAAGCTTATAAAAATTCAGAAAAATGCAGCTAGAATCATACGTGGACTAAGGATACAACTCCTGGAAAAATAGCAGAATTCGAATCCCACCTCGTTCTTTTAAAAATTAGGTGGCAAGAAAATCTTACTAAATTTGTAAAAAAAAGAGTCAACCTTGCACATCATAAAACAAGTGAACTTTTTAAAAAGTAGCAACCAAGAAACAGAATAAAGAAAAAACTCAACAATGCATGAAATCCTGGAAAATAAAATTCCCTTAGATTGTCCAAATAAAATAGCCAACTACCCAGCATTTCCTCCAAATCAAGACAGGAAAAATATAGTTATTAATTTTCAAATAGGGAAACATGAGAAAAAAAAGGGCCTAGAAAACCCTGAATCTTGAGATCATTAGCTCTTTCAAAAATAATGAAATATGAATCTGACTCAATAAGGATCTATACAGATAGCTTCAAAAATCTAAATGGGAATTCTGGGAGTGGCATACTCATCTATGGCTATCAAAATATAGAACTAAAAACAACCAACAGTATAGGATGCAACTCATACCATGCAGAATTAATAGCCATTAACACAGCACTGCAACATTTGGATAAACAAAACCCAAAGGAATTTATATTTCTCACAGATTCCTTGGCAACCCTTCAAGCTATTAAGAACTGCTAAACTATCAAGAAATACTTAGAGACATAACAAAAAACAAACTACATAAGGATTCCGAGATAATTTTCCAATGGATTCCATCCCATGTGGGATTAAAGGGAAATGAAATTGCAGGTGAAGTAGCAAAAATGGCTGCAACATCAAGTGATACCACAGATTTTGATCCTTTTAAAACTACTCAAAAAGAAAATATAAAAAGAATGATTCTCCAGGACATGACTCACCATTGATATTCAGCAGAAAAACCAGGTGCTACCATCAACTCCAAGTTTAATCACTGTGCCACTAACATGATCTCTCGTCTTAAGACCAATCAAGTTTAGCAATGCCATAAAAGTCTTCTCCATCTGCAAAATCTGTAACATTGAGGAAGCAGCACCAATGCACTTACTAAGTTGTATGAATAGCTTTAAATGTGAATTTTATAACAACCCAGAAAAGGTGCTGTATAAAATACATGAATTTGACCTCCATGAGCTGGTGTAATAATACCATGGAATAATAAAAAAGAAATTAAAAAAAAAGTTTCATTCTTCTCGTAATTTAATTGGCGATGCATTTCTTCATCACTAGCCACCGATCCACCAGGTCTGTAGCAACACCTGCACTATGTATTTAATCTTGTTAGACTTCACCTCACACCAGATGTTATTCTGCTGTAATGCATACTCTTCAGCTATATTCATCTGATTATCCAAACCTTGTTTTGTTCCATCAGTCTATAGCAGAATTGTAGTAGCCAATCAGCCTCCTCTGAAATAACAAGCCTTCTAGATTCATAATCTGTTTAATGCATTAAAGTTTTTTCTTGTTCTAACTACTGCTTCATTCACACTATTTCTCTTGTAGATTTCCTTTCTTGCATTTTTTCTAATATTAATCACCAGACCTCCATGGAGGTGGAGGATCCCAATACCACACACACAGAGAGAGAGAGAGAGAGAGAGCTCATTATACTGTGCCTTAAATGCATTCACTGTCTTTGCACTCACTACACTCTCAAGCAATGCATTCCAATCACTCACTACACTCCACGGGAAAAATCCTACTCTTTGCCCCATCATGCTAACACATATCCTTATACATCTTACAGGGATGGCTCATTCTTCCTTCCCCTCCTATTTTGTGAAAAATTTTCACATTAATCTAGTAATGTTTATGTTATAATTATATAAATACCAATTTATAATAAAATTTTCCCCTTCTCTCTCCTATCCACTAGACTATGTAAATTACATTCCCTGGATCTTTCTTCATATCCAATTCCAGAGACCAGCAAACTACCTTAGTCAATTCTCTCTGGACCTTTTCCTTTATCTCTTCATCCTTTAGAAAAAAACCAAGCCACCAAAATCTATGCATAGCAATCCACATGCGGATTGACCAAAGCCTTATACAATGGAACGATAATCTTACTTCCACACATCAGTGTCCTCTGCATCATTGTTACGATCCATTGTGCTGTCTTCACAATTTTGATAGTGTGTGTACCCTAAATTTTAGGCCCTTATCCACTATATCCCTAATCTCGCATCTTTACTTCACCAATTTCTTTCAAAGTCTTTCACTTTGCAACACTAAATTGGTAATGCCAGTATAACATTCACTTTCATCTTCTTATATGTTGCCTATCTCTGGAATGTTCTTTGTTTATCTCCTTTTCCATAGGGAAAATTCGTGATCGTCTTTTTTAAATTTAATCTATCCACATAGCAGTCCTTGTTGCTTTATCTGTAATGCAGCTAGTTAGCTCACTCTTCCTTGTGTTCTGAAAAGAGAACCTGATTTTCTATACAGTACAGCCTACCACATTCATACAATTTGACTAAGTCTATCTGTAGCTTGTCAAGGTTAGTATATGTATCTTTGACACAATTCAAATGTTAAATGTAATATTGTGGACATTCACTAAATATTAGGAAAGAACTGTTATCATAGATATAGACTTGTTTTGTGTAGATATAGCTCTTCTATATCTACACAAAAGTGTAGATATAGAAGAGCTTTACTATCCTATCACTGTAATATCCACTGCATGAAGTCACCATCAAAGTCAGTCTGTGAATTCTGACACTTCCTAGTATTAGAGTTGGAGTGGCGATTAGAAATGTTGCTTTGATCATATGTTAGCAGATGATTAACTTGTCGCAAAAATTTCCTACATTCCTATTTAGAAAAATGAATTTCTTTAAAAAATAAATTCATAATACAACCATTAGTTATCACACAATGCTTCTGTTTACAGCATTCTTTAAATTTGTAGATGTGCACTGGTTGAGGGTACTAACAAAATTAAGTTTATATTATTGCTAACTTTCTATGAACAATTTCCTTTCAAAATCTTTATGCTTCAGTCATCATGGCATTTATGCTGTACACATACCAGTCACTGAATTAGAAACTTTTATTTCATGTATAGGCATGCGAATGCCAATACGGATCCTCTTTAATTCCCTGTAATAGTTTGGTGAGATCTGGATCAGGAACTGCCTTTATTAAAATGCTTTGGTCAATTGCTGTGCACAGGAAGTTCTGTGTGTCCATACAAACCTTCTCAGATGACATGATCTTGTTCCTGACAGAATGCCTTAAGATTACAGCTACACCTCTTAGACAAGCAATGTTGATTATTTTTCCACTGATTAAACATCCAGGATACCTCACTTTTTAAGAAATCAGTCAGCACTGCTGTTTTCAAAATCATGGCTCCAGCCAGATGGGAACCCAGAATAAGCCCTTTATTGAACTCTGAAAGATCCTTTATTTTTTCCAATTATGAGCAAATGTATTGACGATTACTGACCAGCAGCATTCTTAAATTGTTGTCTAGAACACGTGACCAAGTATTCTGCATATATGCTGCATAAGTGACATAACACATTCAATGCAGAATACAATTTTGTCAGCTAAGTTCCAAACTACTAGCCAGTTCTCCTGTGCTCAGTATTTAGGTGGATACCTAGTACATCACATAATACTACATGAAGGTGGAGATTGGGTATTCAGTCAGGAAGTCCTAGTTAGTTCTCTGCATTTCTTACAGGTTTCATATAAAAGGTGTATTTCTATGTGGATGTCCTCCTTCCGGTTATCTAGCATTTAAACTGGCCTTTAACCAAGATTAGCAACATATTTACTTTTGAAGTTGCATTTATTACTGTCATAATCACACATCCATGGAATCAAAGACTGTGTGGGTGTGACACATACAGCTCATCATACTGTGCCTTAAATCTACTCGCATTCTCTGCAGTCACCATGTTCTTAGGCAATGCATTCCAATCATTCTCCATTCATCCGTGTGTGTGCGTGCGCGTGAGAGACACACAGCTCGTCATACAGTGCCTTAAATGTACTCACATTCTCTGCAGTCACCATGTTCTTAAGCAATGGATTCCAATCATTCTCCACTCATCCATGCAAAAAGAAAACCTGCATTTCACTCCCTTGCTCTATAAGGAGGATACATCCTGCATTTGTATGGCTTCCAGGGATAACCTCTGTTCTCCTCTATTTCCTACCATTCTATGAAAAACTTTCACATTAATCTGATAAAAATCCCTTACCAATTTATATGTGCATCGTATCCCTGTCCCCTCCTCCTATCCACTAGACCCTGCAAAAATTGCATTTGCTCATACTTTCTTCATATTCCAGAGACCAGAACCACCTTAGTCAATTGCCTCTGGATCCTTTCCAATATCTCTTCATCCTTTTGAAATCTAGGTAACAGATCATTATACAATGGAGTCACAACATTCATCTACACGTATGTGTCCTCTGCATCATTGCTATAATCCACTGTGCTATTATCTAAATTTTAGATCCTTATCCACCATCATCCCCCCCCCGATCGTTTATTTCCTCCACTTTATTACCATTAATTCTATACTCTGCAACCCATCTTTGTTTCCTGAATTTTAAAACCTTACACTTTGCAATAACTCCCGCCACCTTTGGGTGGTCCCAAGTCTGGATAAAGGAGAAAAGTTGAGTGAAGGGCTAATTACATAAACATTCCTCATAAACATTCCCTAATTAGGGAAATTGAGAACCAAACTAATCCAGTGTACTAGGTGTGACAATATGTAGGATCCCAGATGACTGTGATTTAAGTTGGCAGGAGTGCAGGAATGCAGTCTCAAGGACAAAGCTTACAGAAACCTCTGAACACAGATGAGATCACCACTTTTACCTAAACAAAAAATACTAATTCGTCGTCTGGTAGCATCCTCTAAAAAGAGGGTTGCAACAGATGAGCAGCTCTTCTCAATTTCTCTCGGTCTGTTGCCTCCGTCATTCTTAAAACAATTCCATTCCACGACATCATTAAACCACTCTTTAGTTGGCCTTCCATGTCTTCTCTTCCCTTAAACTTGCCCTTGTAGTATAGTTCTTGTCAGATGTTCTGAGGAACCTCTCAGAAAATGTCCTGCAAATCTGGTCTTTCTTTGCATAATGTTTATAAGCAATGTTCTTTCCATCCCAACTCTTCTTAAAACTTCTTGATTTGATATTCTCTGTATAGCTAATCTTTTCCATCCTTCTATAACATCACATTTCCAATGTAATTCTTTCCATATCTCTCTCTTTCTGAATGTCCATGACTCACTTCCATAACTTGCAATACTCCAGACTGTTGCTTTAACTATTCCAATTCTCACACCTATTTTAATATTCTTATGCATTAATATTCTCTTCATTTCCATAAATGTCGACTTAGCTTTACCTTTATATTTCTAATGTCCAACTCTGAAGTTCCTTTCTCTGAAATCCAACTACCTAAATATTGAAATCTTTCCACTTCTAAAATCTTTCCTCCATATCTTATCTTTGCATTATCTCCTATTTTTTTGCCCATTATCATTATCTTGGTCTTCTCTTCTTTGTGTTAATCCTTAGTCCGTACTCTTTATAGGAGTTTTCAATTCTTTGAACAATTTATTGTAATCCATTTTCACTTTCTGCCATCACTACTACATCATCTGCATACCTTAAGTTATTGATGATTCTTCCATTTATTTTTATTCCTTCTTCTATCCTCAAGTGCCATCTGTTCACTATAAAGGTTAAATAATAATGGTGATAACTTACATCCTTGTCTAAGTCCTCTCTCTCCACTGGGAATACTCCTGTTTCCTCTCCATTTATGTAAAGATGCTATTTGTGTCCAATATATTCTCTTTAAGATTTAAGAGTCAATATCAATATTTTCTAGAATACTAATTGCAATGTAAAATATCAGCAGTATGTTTCAAACTAGAAAGACACAAGAAGTTATTAATGAAAAAGTACAGAATAAATATTTCAAGAATAAGTGAAATAAGATAGACTTTGGATGAGTGAGAAGTGTAATAGATATTAAATACTATATTCAGGATCAGATGAAAATCAGGAATGGCACCTTATATGGAGTGATAACAGCTTGATAAAGTGGAAGCCCAAAAGTGACTGAAGGTCACTTCTGAACTTCCAGTTTCTCAAGGCTAGAATTATAATGGCAAGATTATATTCAAGATGCGTTAAATTAACCATAATACTGATTTATGCACCAAAAAAATGAGAACGATCTTAAAGAAAAGGAGCTCTTTTATGATAAATTAGAGAAATGTATAGAACAAGTACCAAAACATGACATGATTAAACTAACATTATTGAACTTCATGCCAAAACATGAAGTTCAATAATGTAAGAACATCCCATACATACAGATTTAAATATTACATTAGATTCAATATCTAAAAATGAAATAACAAACATAACAGAGAAGATGAAAAGTGGAAAGGCATACAGCAATGATAATATAGCGATAGAAATTATTATTATTCTTATCCCAAGACCACATGGAGTCACAGACTCATTTAGGAGGTGTCCCTTTTGTCATACACATAGCTCATCATACCATACCATGCCTTAGACATATTCAAATTCTCTGCAGACACCACACTCTCAGGCAATGCATTCCAATCATTCACAACTCTCTATGCAAAAAACCTGCTTCTCACTCCCCTGCTCATGTCCTGCTTATATAGCTTCCAGGGATGACCCCTTGTTCTCCCCAATCTCCCACAGTTTTATGAAAAACCTCTTCAATGTTAATCCTATGACAATCCCTTACAACCTTGTACATCTCTATCATATCACCACTCTTCCTCCTATCCACTAGACTTTGCAAATTGCATCGGCTCAACCTTTCTTCATATTCAACATTCCAGAGATCAGAAACTATTTTGGTCAATTGCCTCTGGAACCTCTCCAACATCTCTTCATCCTTTTGAAAACTCTTCACACATTTGTACTAATATACCATTCATGATTTTTCTCCCCACCTCAACTCATCACTGTCATACATGGACAATATGCTGACCTTTGCTGCCACACAATTATCTTTTCTTCTTCTCAACTTCCTGATATCCATTTTTTACATTCTACACAACTAAGTCATTTGTTCCTACTACTACCAACTCTTTTTCTCACTTCTCTAATCTTCTCATTCACCAACCCTTCAATAATCTAATCTTTACAATGACACTTGCAAGTCATTTGTTACCTATACATTACTTTTTTAAAACTGTTTTAGGGCAAATCTTCATCTTAAGGATTAGCAGTAAACTCGAATTAAGAAATGCAATATAGTATCATCTGTTAGTATGCTTCTTGTCACATGAATAAGAAATGTTTGCTATTTGATATCCGTTTGAAACAGATATAAATGATATCTGTTTCAATTGCTAAACAAAGAATTTTAGCAATTGAAACAGATATCATTACTATTAATATAAAAAGAACCAATCTCCTCTCTACTGTCTGGACAAGTAGCATATTAACCACTTCATACCCAATCAGAAATCATTTATATGACAACAAAAAAAAACAAACATAATATACTTTGTACTAATAAAAGTATTAATAAAAGGTAAATCCATCCATTCATGTGCAGTCTCCTATCTAGGAGGTTGACTACCAGGATGTTACTCATGGTTAACTATGGCTGTAACGACATGTGGTGAGGACCCTATCTCTTCCGCATATTGCCATAAGTATTCATGACTGTAGCCGTGCGTGTTCATGGGGCCAGTTTGCCTGTTCTGAGGGACAAGAAACCCGAGTTTCTGGGTGGAAAACCCTCTACCTCCGTATGAGACTGGCTAACTCACCTTTAGTCGAAAGAGACCAGATAAAGGTTCCTCATGTCATCGGCAGGAATCGAACCCGGGTCTTTCTGACCAAAGGGCTTCAGCTATACCGACTGAGCTACGGAGGCTCAAAAAGGTAAATATGCAGACATCAACAATTATGCCTGTTTAGTAATGCAATATCAAGGCAAGTTATAGCTTTCAAACCTTTTTACATGTAACTATGAATGGAATTAATAGTTATATGAATTCCATTAATAGCCCTGAAATAAGGTTCTAAAGTCTCTATTTGGCTATTTTCATCTTTATAAAAAAATCAAATATTTAAATGCTCAATATATATATATATATTGAGCATTTAAATTTTTAATCATATTAAATTTAAATTTAAAATATATATTTTATTAAATACAATACCTACCTTTGAGCCACTGGAAATTTTTTCTAAGAACATAGATAGTTCTATCGCTTCAGCTACCAGTGCTCTACAAACTGCTTTGTAATGAGCATCTGCTTGTGAAGGACAAGATGAGTGTGACTCACACATCTGGAACATAAAAGAAAAGTAATGGAACTTGAATAAAGAGAATTAAATACAATATAGTTAATGAGTATAATGTTTCTAGTCATGATTATTTACATCTGTATTCTGAGAGCTGAACTCCAAAATTTCAACCCAAAGACCTGTCAATGATTTAAAAGAACAAGTTTTATGACTGAATCCCTTCTTGATACTTGCAGCATATGGATGGAATTCAAACCTTCATAAACTAGGAAAGTAGCCAATGTGCTGTACCCCCTATACAGAAATACATATATCCTATTTAAAATTAAACTTCAAATATTTAGTGTTTCTCTGTCCTGTGATTGGCAAAAATCACTGTCTTCCCAGGCCTCACATGCAGCTGAAAGGCAATTCATCCTTCAGTAAATCATAAGAGATCTAACATTATTATCATCCCAAGAGCCCATGAAGTCAGAGACTCATTTAGGAAGTCCTTTTGTCATGCACACCACTCATCATACCACACCTTAAACACGCTCAAATTCTCTGCAGACACCACACTCTCAGGCAAGGCATTCCAATCATTCACAATTCTGCATGCAAAAAACTTGTCTCTCACCCACCTGCTCACACCCTCCTTAGACTCTGCAAATTTCATCTTCTCAACTTTTCCTCATATTTGACATTCCAGAGATCAAAAACTACCTTAGTCAGTCACCTCTGGATCCTTTCCAACATCTCTTTGTCCTTTTGAAAACCAGGTGACCAAATCTGGGCACAGTATGTGGCCTAATCAAAGCCTTATACAATGGAACAAGAATCTCCTGACTTTTGCAAGTAAGTGTCCTCTGCATCATTCCCAGAATTCTTTGTATTATCCTCACAATTTTGGCAATGTGTTCCCTAAATTTCAGATCCTTATCCACTATCACTCCAAGATCTCTTATTTCCTCCATATCCAATAATATATCCCCACCAAGCATAAATTCTACATCCCATCTTTGTTTCCCAAATTTTTAAAAACTTTGGGAAACAAAGTTTTTTAAAATTTTGTTTCCCAAATTTTGGGAAACATTTTGCATTTTGCAACAATGAACTCACATCCCCATTTCCATGCCCATTCACTCAATTTATTCAAGTCTTCTTATAAAGGCCACAACATCTTCTCTACTCTTCATAGTTCGTCCCAACTTTCCATCATCTGCAAACAACTGAATATCCCCCTCCAAATCTTTGCCAATATCATTCAACATACAAAGTTAAACAACACTGGCCCTAAAACAGACCCTGAGGCACACTAATGACTTTCCTCTTCCTGGATATTGCTCACCCATACACAACTTGCTGAAACCTATCAGATAGTCAGTCTCCAATCTAATGCACTAATCTAATATCCAACCTCATCTGCTCTAGTTTGACTATCAACTTATCATGTGATAATCTATCAAAAGCCTTTGCAAAATCAAGTATACTACTGTACATCCATCTCCTCTGTTCAAGGAAACCATTCCCTTATTGTAATAAGTAAATAGATTACTGAAACATAACCTCCCTTTAACAAATCCATGCTGTCCATCAAAGATAATACTATTGTTGTCAACTCAATTCTGGATCCTAGTTCTCACCAACAACTTAACTACAAAACCTGACACACAGATAGGCCTATAATTTGATGCCTCAGTTCTATCACCTCCCCTATGAAGTGGCACGATCTTGCCCTCTTTCCACTCCTTTGGAACTTGACACAGTGCAAGATCATATTAAAAAAATATATCAAGGCAGATGTCAACTCCCTGGCACATTCCTTCATAACACATGGTGATATATTATCAAGTCCAACAACCTTATTAACATCAAGTTTGCTCAATTCCCCTTTAACCTCTTGGTCATTTACAGTCAGTCTCTCCTTCCCATCATCAACTGCTCTCAATCTCTCCATGATGTCACATTCGCAAGAATGAAAGACCTTTATGAACTGCTCATTTAGTATCTTCACTATATCTTCTGCAGTAGCTGTCCTTATACCATTTTCTCCAAACAATGTCATCTTTCCATAATCATTTTTTTTTTTTTCTGGCTACATATCAAAAGAACTCCCTAGGATTCTTTTTTTAGCTTCATTAGCTAACTGCTGCTCATACTTCATTTTTGCTACCCTTACCAACCAAGTCACCCTCCTTGCCTGGTCGTTGTAATCCTCATAGAATCGGTTAATACCATTTTTTAATGCTGTCCCCATAATGCCTTTTATGTCTGTAATGCATACTTAATCTCTTCATTCATCCATTTCACACTACTACCTTATTTAACCTTCTGATCCTTGGAATACATTTAGACATTGCTTCTACTAAATAGTTCTTGAATATCCTCCAATCTGCATTTATCTCTTTTCCAGCTAACTCCTCATTTCATTCTACACCTGCAAGTTGTCTCCTGAGCTCACCATAATCACCAGCCTTGTAGTTCCACATAGGCCTTTTTCTCACATAACTCCTCACACTGCTGGCAACCACTCCGGTAACACTTGATCATTACTCTCACCAACTGGAGGGCGATTTGCCATATATTTTTATGGCATTAAAAAGGTGTTAAATTCAAGTATATTCTGAAAACAGGGAACAATTGAACATTTTTGATATTTTGATAGAATACACCCAAGCCTCAGATGACAAAACAATATTCAATCTATAGCAATTAACAATGGTACAATAGAGAATATCAAATAAAGCACCACTTAATAAACTTTAGCAGTTGACATAATGTAGATTTGCAGTGGCTCTGCTTCACACTGGACAACCTCAAACTCACTGCAACATGGGACATTTTTACTGTTATTACTTTCATGTGTTTCTACCCTATCTGGACTCAATCATTAATAGTACATCCTCTGCTTATCTCTTCCATCCTTCCTGAAAATATTATACCCCTATATGCTCAATCCCAGTTAGAGCCTCCGTAGCTCAGTCGGTATAGACTAAGCCCTTTGGTCAGAAAGACCTGCTTTCGATTCCTATCCATGATGTGAGAACCTTTATCTGGTCTTTATCGACTAAAGGTGAATTTGTTGATCTCATACAAAGATAGAGGATTTTTTCACCCAGAAACTCAGGTTTTTCATTCCTCAGAACAGGCAAACTGGCCTTTGAACACACACACACACACACGGCTCTACATTCAAAAAATACATACTTAAAATCCCTCATTTTGTGTAGAGACATAACAAGTTACCTCCTGGCTTTTTTCATACTTACAACTACAGTCTGATCGGCTCAGTTGGGCAACTTTCTCTACCCCTCCCCAGATACACTCAAAAAGCCAAAACTCTCAAAGCATGCATTTCCATTCCTTCACCACATTCATAACTACACTCAATATCAATCAAATCATTATCACATTTACATGCCATAACTGAACTAGCATCATTCCTCCCATGATGATGACATATAGCTTACCTGCCTCTCTCTCTCTACATTAGATCTCACCCTACAAAAAAAAAATTTCTCAGGCAGCTGAGGCCATCTATCTTATATAAGTCCTTTCTAAAATATGAAACAACAGAACATTTTATGCTATTAAATAATTTTAATAATTCTTTTTATGTAACTCACCCAAAAAAGATGTAAACCTATAGTACATTAGTAACAATGGGTGGGCTGAGTTTTTTTTTCTTTCTTATTATTATTACGTAACACCCCTCCAGGGAGTCCGAAGACTCATCGAGGGAGGGCATCTATTCTACAACTCTTGGTATCCACCAACTACACCAACGCCATCTACCGCCCACCACCAACACTTTCACAGACAATCACGAATATCCATGTCCATGGCGGGATTCGAACCCGCAGCCTTCAGACTGGATACACTAACCAGGCTGACAATTTTACATAATCATTAACAACAAAACCACAAAAACAAAAAAAAAAAAAAAATATTTAACATAATCGGGAAGGGGGGGGGACATATTGCAAAAGTTGGTAAAATAGCTCAATGAATTATTTCGATGTCGAAAAGTACACTAGCAAATAAAGATAAGTATAATGCTGTGATTCGGCCATATCTTGACTACTGCACACAGATTTGATCACAGAGGTTTCTTGGGGACCAGGAAGTGGTAGAGCAGATTCAGATAGTGATGGGTCAGTGAAATACCCCCTACAAAGATAGGTTGAAGGTTACAAAATTTAGTTGATAGGTGGATATGAGAGGGCATGATAAAAACTTTTAAGATATTAAAGGGGTTTTATAAAATTGATGAAAGTGAAATTTTACAATATATGACAAATAAAGAACTAGGAGCCATCCGTGGAAGTTGTGCAAGAGTGTGGCTAGTAGGGATGTGCAGACCAGATTTTTTTGCATGGAGAGTGGCAAGTGGAATGGATGTTGATATGGGACCACAACCCAGAGGTGATCACCTCACTAAATGGAGAGAAGTGCAAAATTCCAATCCCAATCATCTGAACCTCACAATCCTTGTGAACCCTCCTTTACATACTGTTTGAGATAGTTGTCGCTCAAGAAATAGAGAAATTAATTTTCCTTATTCCCAAATGCTATCTCTTCATTCCAAACCATACTGCCATAATTAAAATCACCTATAATAACCACCCTTTCCTTATTCACTAACCCAAGTTGCTTAAACATTTCTTTATCACCTCCCTCCGCATTCTCTGGTCTATAGCAATATCCAACTAAATATATCTCTTCCTGTCCACCTCAAAACCATTGTCACTATTTTCTTCTTTTGTAGCTACCTTATGTGGACATAATTCCCCTACTATCTCCAGTAACACTACATTCTCCCCCCCCCCCCATTGTTCTTTCTATCCTCATGAAAAATACTGTATTATCTGACAGACAACAACCAACCCATCTTCAGTTTGACATAAGCAAAATTATTATTATTCATGACACCTCCAAGGAGTCCGAAGATTCATTGCGAGAGGACACCTACTATACAACCCACTACTGCACCGCCACTCTACTACCAATCGCCCACATCAACGCCATCTACTGCCCACAACCACCACCACCACTAGTATTTTTGTCTGTAAATTGCATGTGTGTTCCAAGGGACCGATTTGTCTGTATGTGGGATGAAAAACACGAGTTTCCGAGAGGAAAAACCCTGCTACCTCCGTATGAGATCGGCTAACTCACCTTCAATTGAGAAAGTCCATATAAAGATTCCTCCCATCATGATATTTTGATAGAATATCATGACGGGAATCGAACTTAGGCCTTTTCTAATCGAAGGGCGCAACGTACTGTCATTCTTCCAATTGCTTTTCCAATCGTTCTTCCAAAATATGGAAGAAAATTGGTGAAGACAGGGATGTTCTGTCCCAAGAAGACACTGACTACTCAAGGCTGCAGTTTCACTTCAGAATTTAAGTTTTCATAAAGAAAACATTCATAATGCCTACAAAATAAAGACCTGTTGTTACATAGACCATATATTTATAACGTACCTATGTTCTTACAAATTGCCTACCGGTTTCGCTAGTAACTGACCAGCTTTCTCAAGGCTTGCATAGTACAAAAAAGGTAAATGCAAAAAAGGTTTAAAAATACAAAGAACCGTTAGTATCTGTTAGGTAGCTAGGGTGACACGTTTGCGTGACATAACTACTCAGCATCATGAACACACGTTACATGCAAATGCGTAATATGATTATTTGCATACCGTAGCTCTGTTGAACTGAGGGAGTTAATTAGATTTTTCCAGGTATCGTTCAGAATGGCCCCTTGATTTCTGTTTAGGTTACTTCCCGTATGTAGTACAACTGCCGCTTCTTTAAATACTCGATGTCTGTAATCCTCGTCTACGTAGGGCATGGAGCTGTTATTCCAGTCTATAGTGTGGTTCGAAGTTGAAAAGTGATGTGCCAATCCTGAGGTGATCGTTCTGTTGCGATTAACATCGCCTACATGTTCTTTCTGTCTTATTTCCAGGCTTCTCGAAGTCTGTCCAATGTAGGAAAGACCACACGTGCATGGAATATTATACACACCTGGATATTTATAAAATGGCACACTGTCTTTAGGAGATCTTAGGACCTGTCTTATGCTATTTGCTGGTTTAAATACAACCCTGATGTTATGTGTCTTTAACAATCTTGCAATTTTTGTGGAAGTTGAACCTTTTCAACTTCGAACCACACTATAGACTGGAATAACAGCTCCATGCCCTACGTAGACGAGGATTACAGACATCGAGTATTTAAAGAAGCGGCAGTTGTACTACATACGGGAAGTAACCTAAACAGAAATCAAGGGGCCATTCTGAACGATACCTGGAAAAATCTAATTAACTCCCTCAGTTCAACAGAGCTACACTACGCGAATAATCATATTACGCGTTTGCATGTAACACGTGTTCATGATGCTGAGTAGTTATGTCATGCGAACGTGTCACCCTAGCTACCTAACAGATACTAACGGTTCTTTGTATTTTTAAACCTTTTTTGCATTTACCTTTTTTGTACTATGCAAGCCTTGAGAAAGCTAGTCAGTTACTAGTGAAACCGGTAGGCAATTTGTAAGAACATAAGTACGTTATAAATATATGGTCTATGTAACAATGTCTTTATTTTGTAACACTTTATGACCAAAAACATGTACAATTCATGATGCCTTTTCATATTCAATGGAATATGAAAGGAATATGAACTTGAATCACTCAAACAATCTTGTCTCTCTCTCTCTCTACTCTATGAAAAATCTCCACGTTAATCTGATAATCCCCTCAACTTCATCTCATATCCCCCTTTTCTTCTGTTCACAAAGCACTGCAAGTTGCATTCCCTAAGTCTCTCCCCTATCACACATACCATAAGGCCTGACACATTTAGGAAACCTTCTCTGAACCCTCTCCAATACATCTTCATCCCACTAAAAAAACCAGAAAACCAAATCTCCACACATATACAAAGAAACCATAACCTCTTTGCTTCTGCATGTCAATATCCTCCTCATTATAGCCATAGTCTATTATGATGCTCTTACAATTCAGAAAGATACCTGCAGTTGTTTGCAAGTTGGGGAAATTGAAGGTAATTTCAAACAAAAGATGGTTTAGCATGTTTGTTTGGAATTACTCCCATAGCAACTAAGGTTATGAGCTCAGTGTATTATGGCTGTTAATTAGAATCCCATTCAGTCTCACTGATAAGATAATATCCAGAGAATATCCTCTGGATATACCTCAATATTTGAAACACACTCTTCTTGCATTTCTAAATCTCAAACCTGCCTTGTCCCTCTAGTATCAAAATCTCCTTCTCCAGGATGAAATACTCCAATAAAGGGTTCATTTAAGAAGTCCACTATGTCCTTTGCATCAATCACTCTGTTCCCATTTTTATCCAACAATGTCATTCACAGTTTCTGTACCTATCATTATCCCCTCCAGACAACTGGATTCAGCATTACATGATGTATTCCCTGTTCATCTAAGCGACTATTCCCACAAGAGGCCACCCCTGCTACCATCCACACTCATTATTCTAGTTTCCCCTGCACTGACACACTGTTACGAGAATAACATTCTCTCCAGATGCCTACATCCTTCTTCATCCAAATGCAAGCTCTTTCTCTCTCATATACATTTCCTTTCTGTTTTCAAATGCCCTCCAAGCAATCATGTAGTCTAAGCCTCTCAACACATTTTGGCTATTTTACTACTCATTATTGATGCTCTTCTCTGCTGCTACCTGGGCAACATACTATCTTCCCCTCTCTGTCTTCTTTTGTACAACCTCAAGCATGAACCTCTGATTTCTTTCTATCTGATTCACACCACCTCTCAAGTCGTTTGTGCCTACCATCACAATCATCTTATTCACCCTTTCACCTTGTCTATTTGCCATAGTCACACTACTGTTCTTCCGAAACAGTAGTGCGACTATGGAGAAACACTTCTCTGGCATTCTATCTTGCATACCATGGATCATCGAGTCTCCATATGTCAGCCCCCACCCCCCTCTTTCCACTCTGTTTCTTGTTGCTTACCTGCATCCCTCTCTCTCTCTCTCTCCTCTAACACTCTCTTTCTTTGTTGCCCCCACTTACCTGCCATCCCATCATCTTTCCATCCCTGGTTCCTGCCCTGTCGCCTTTCTCTCATTCCCTCTCTTTCACTGGTTCTCCTATTCTCTCCCCCTTCTATTATTTACATAACTCTCTCTCTCACTCCCACTATGATTTGCTTTGTATTCATTGTTTTCAATAGTCTTATCTCTTCTTTCATGATACTCATTCCTGATATATTCCACTTTTTTCAGTGCATCTCTCTCTCTCTCTCTCAACAAGCTACATACTCTTGCTTGACATTCATCTTCCCAATCAACACCATCTTAGTAAATCTCAAGATGTTTCAAACCTACTACACTCCCTACTTTTATGTTTTCATTCACATTCTGCTCATTTTCCTCAGCCTTGATCATGCTACTCTTCTCTCTCAGTCGGTATTCACCCGCTTCTGACATAACGCTGCTGAGGTCCATTATAATTATTTCTAAATCACGAAGTTCTTCCATTTTCAATAGTTTCCACAGACAAAAAAAAAAAAAAATCAGCTAACGCCTTTTTATTCCCGTATATACGGGAGTAGGCGAGGCCATTTAGCCCTATCTAACTTTTGGAGACTGAGTGGGCAGTTCAATCTCCACTGGTACCCAATCAGAGACAGATGGCCCAAGGCTATCACTAATTAAGCGGTACGCAGTGAAGAGAGACGGCTCAACTGTGCCGCCATCTCGTGGTCTCTAACCCTAACATGCAATCCCCAATTTCTCACCTGCTGCGATGCATAAATGCTGCAAGCATCACACACCATAATATACATATTTCAGATTAAATCTATCAGTAGTGATATAAAAGGCAAATTTGGCAATGAGAGCCAGTCATTCCTATTCAAACTGAGTAGTATTAGATGAGATATTGGCACTGGTGCTGAAGGAATGTACACGAGAATTAGTAATGCCACTAACCTGGTTGCCCAATTTGAGTTACATGTGCAAACAATTCCTAATGAGTGGAAAGAGGACAAAAAAATTCTTTTATACAAGAGCTGAACTAAGACTGATGCAGTCAATTATAGACCCATCAGTTATTAATGTATTGGCAAAGCTTTGACCTGTATCTACATGTGTAGGTTGAGACTGTAGGGTTTGCTGCAGTAATCTCTACTCACATTCTCATATATATATATATATATATATATATATATATATATATATATATATGAGAGAGAGCATAAAAGGAATGGATATACCACAATATGTCTGGTTTTGCTAAGAAATTTGGCAGGATTCTGAATAAAGGTTACTATGAAAATTCAAAGAGATGGATATGCAAAATTGGCTTGTGACATGTATCAGTAATGTACAAAGGTGACCAGTGATGTATCACAGGCTCTGTAATTGAGTCACCATTGTGTAGGTTGTATATTAATGATAGTGGGGATAGTCTACAGAATAATATCCAATTATCTCTTTGTAATACTTGACATTTCAGATAGCCCGATTCATCCATAAGCGATAGTGACTTTTCAGCCAAATATTCATAAAGAAATGCAAAAATTAGGAATAATTAAAATTGCGAAGCCAAAAACAAACAAACAAATAAATGAATATCATATTATATAAAATTTGTAGATTTCTTATTATCAGACACACAGATCAAATTCCGCACATTTACGTATTTTATTTTTCTACATACACACGTGAAATTTAACCAGTCAGGTGCAAAGACGATTTTTTCTTACCAGCAAAAATGTTTACTCACCACTTAAACTGTGTTACTATTAATAATCCACGTATTGCATAAGATCATTACTATAACACTGCAACAAAATCATCAATGGGAATCTTTTTAACAAGTTACAGCAGGCTCACGCCTATAACATTTGCAAACATCCTTGGTCTTAAAAAAAAAAAGTTGCTAAATATTCAAACTCGCAAATCGGAACAAGTAGCATGCCATCTATGATGTAAGACGACGTAACAACAGATAAATAAATATGGTATAACCTTTCACACATACTGACGGTTTAGTCTATTTCTCAAGTCCAGAAATTTTCTTTTTTTTTTGTTGTTGTTTATTATTATTATTACTGTCTCCAGAAAGTCAAATAGGGTTAAAACGGCCCTGCCTACTTCCTATAGGTAATAAAAGGCATGAGCAGATTTATTTTTATATATATTTCATTTTATTATAACTAACCGATAGGGTTGTCGTAACCCACTAAACAACTAAGGCAATACCTAATGGGGGGGGGGGGAAAGAAACCGGCAAATAAAAACACAGCTTTTTTTAAAAATTATTATTTATATATTTTCTTGAATGGAGGAGGGGAGGGCATATACCCTAACAACAATCCTATTAATGGGACATCTCCATGGAGTACAAAGACTCATCGCGGGAGGCCCACACTAAACATCGTTCACACAATACCTATCATACCTCTCCTTGAAACTATGATGAGCACTGTCATTCCTGACCAAGCGCTCACAATTATTTCCTGCAAATTATTCCACTCATTCATTCTAAGGAGAATGAATTAAGTGATCTAATTTTTTCTTTAAATTTTTACTTAAAAATTTAATTTGGGCCCACTATTGCTATTATTTCTCATTAATACCATCAATATCTCTCATATCGCGCAAATTTTTGTGGGAGTGAGTGTGTGTGTGGGGGGGGGGGGGAACTACAGTGGTGAAGTTTCTCGTCTGTTACTATTACTTAATTTTCTTTCTGAGTTTGATGCTGATGATTTTTCTATTTGCTTGGGCTCCTGGCCGAGTGATCTTTTACTAAGGATGTCTGTAAAATGCAAGCGCATTTTGTGGTCATTGAAAAATTTCTGCTGCCTTTGACTTTCTGTTCAGAGGTAATGTAACACGTACAATGAGCCACATATTTGCATTTTCTATTAGGTTAACAGTTTAATCTTTCTTAATAGAGTAAGGTAGTAAATAAACTTATTCCAGTTGCATTAAAGAAGAAGCATTTAACTCTAAAGACACAGAGTAACTGTTTTTACAAAGCAAATCCGTGAATCTCTTATAAACGGTGTTAGCGCTCAAAATAAGATACGAAAATTAAGCTTTGAATTTCTTACATTAAAATATATTATTATATATATTATAGTTCCTAACAGTACAGCTCAACATATATAGACAAAACATAATGCAGTGCGCGCGCGCACGCACGCACACACACACGGGCAGTTCCCGTTTTTTTCCCTCTTCAAGTATCAATAAAATCGAAAATATGAGCATTACAAGCAATAAATAAATGATAAATATTCATAAATAGCATTTCAAACCATGCGTATCTATATAAAACAATACTACTGTATGTGCGTTTATTTGTTGAGGCACACAAGTGTCTCACCAACACACAAAGCAATTACCACGCTGACTAACATTACAAAGAGTAGTTGTATTGTTTTTTTTTTTTTTTCCTTTTCGCTGTCTTATTTCATTATTATTGTTCAGTATGCCAAAACGAAGTAATACTACGAAGAGTGATGCCAATGAAAACAAACAGCAAAGATGAATGACATTGGAAATAAAATATGTGGTCATAAACAAACATGCGGCTGAAACGACTGTAAAAGAGCTTTGTGCGAAAGTTTACCTAAGCACTTCAACTGTGTGTATGTGTACGATTTTAAAGGAAGAAAGTATTTGAAGGGAGTTAATGATGCATAATCCGTGGATTCTACAGTTAATTACTAAAGAAGCATTATTCGTCGAATGGAGAAAAAACTTAATTGTATTGATAAGTATTTATTTATTTTGTATGGGATTCCCCCCCCCGTTCCTTAGGATGGGTTGAACCCTCTTAACGAGGGATTAAGTATGTATTTTATGACTGCAGATCGGTGTGTGTGTGTGTGTGTTCACGGGGTTAGTTTGCCTGTTCTGAGGGACGAAAAATCCACAACCCCTCCGTATGAGACCGGCTAACTCATCTTTATTCGAAAGAGACCAGATAGAGTTCCTCACTTAGACGTGAATCGAACTCAGGTCTTTCTAACTAGAGGGTTTCGTCTATACCGACTGAGCTATGGAGGCTCACATATTGATGAGTGATTAAACACAACGACTGAATATACCAGTCACCTATGCTACTATTCCTGCAAAAATATTATCCATTTTTGAGATGCTTGAAGACAAAAAAAGAGGAAGCAACTGTGAAGAAACTTTCACTGCGAGCGGGGAAGGTTTGATCGGTTATTAAAAGAGTTAGGAGTGCTGATAATGAAACGACAAAATTCTTTCCTAAAAAATCAGAATTTCAAGAAGAAAATTACACGTCATCCACAAATTGTTAAATGTTTAGATGAAACTGAACACTTCTGAAAGCGCATACCATCCAGAAGTTGCATTACAAAAGACGACAAGATTGCTTGAAGACAAGACTTTTGTTTTAATTTCTTTTGATAAATAAGTCATTGTTTAACCATAACTATTCAACAGTACTACGATCAAATTTCATTTGCTGAAAACGCAATCCCTGTTTTTAACACCATGTCTAGGGGAAAGAAATTCCCGTTTTATGAATGCTTGCTAGTGACGAATTAATTCGTAAAGTCAGGAACTTCCTGTTTTCCGCTTACAAGTAGAGCCTCACCGGACCCTGCAGTAATTCGAAAGCAAAATCAGCGGAACAGGGTGGTTAATCTTTATTCTCGTGGTGTTCTATGTCTTCATTTTACACAAATTATGGACTCTACAATAGTGTTTTAAATAATTATTTTAATTTCCCGACGTTTCGACTTTCATATGAAGGTCATTATCTGGAGTATACACATATATACAGAGACAAACTAAATTACGTTTCACATAGTATGCTGAAGAGACAATGATTTGATCAACAGTTATTCTACTGGCCTGACCTCTAGTGAAATTAAAATAAAATTACAATAAATAAATGAAATAAAATAAAATAACTACACAAAGCTATATTCTATTTAAGACAACATCAGAGAAACATTCTTTCATATTAGATAGTTTTGTTACAGTGAAAATGATGTCCTAAATTAACGTGACAATTGTTATATAGATTTAGATTAGATTTAGGATCCTGGATTACCTATGGTTCTATTTACAATTAACTCTTAGGGAGAAAGGTTAAGTGAGTAGAATATGTGCCTTCCATATGTTTGGGATTTTTTGACCATCATTATTGTTAAGATTAGGGTGATTGATAAGAATCTCATAAGCTTCCTTAAATTTACGTTCATACCATGTTTTGGTGTGATGTAAACAACAGGTGCTTTTCCAGTCAATTCTAGTGACGGAAAAGTCACTAGAATTGTCCTGAAATTAAAGTGTTCAGGGCATGATCAGAAAGACTCTTGACCATAGTTATTATATTTAATGTGCCGTTTATGTTCCTTTTTTCTGATAGGAATTGGGCGTCCTGTTTCCCCTATATAGGGCAAATTATGGGTGCAATGAATACGGTATACCCCAGGCTGGGTCAGTGGAGGGAGTAGATCCTTGGATGTCTTGAATAAGTTCTTTAATTTTGCCCAGGTTGTATGGACAAAAAAAGTTATAAATTTATCGGAAATTATATATTAAAAACTTGTCTATATTATATATAAGAACTTGCCTACCACGTCAGTTCACACGTCAAGCGCAAAACAGATGAAACTCAGAAAACAAAAACAGCAACTCATGACAAATGACAACTTTCAATTGGATTGGTTGACACAATAACCAATCAAGGCCTCTTAAGTGATATTGTCTCAGAGCTCACCCAACCTCGCCTTCTGAGCGGTTTAAAAGTACTATACGCTAAGAATTTGACCCGCTACGCCATATGCACATCTTTTCAAAGGGCTCAAAGGTGTATGTATTTTGAACGCACACCCGGACTATTAACGCGAATGTGATGCAATGTTTACTCGTCGAAAGTGTCATCTTCATGAAGCAATAGTCTATTGTGTTTGCTTTTAGGAATCACGCGAAGTCTGGAAACAACAAGAGAGTCTTTAACGGGAATAAATGTAAAAATATAATATCAGTGATACCGTTATTCGGGGGAATATTCGCCCCTGATATATATATAGTTCCCGAGCCTCCGTAGCTCAGTCCGTATAGACGTGAGGAACCTTTATCTGCTATAAGTTTCAGTAAGGAAATACCGTGAGTAGACATATTACTTACTATTATAATAACGGAATTAACTCACGTAAATTATTCTTTATTCATAGAATTTTCGCCTGAGTATCACAGGCATCATCAGTACAGGTACAAAAGCCAATTAAATAATAACTGTTATATTCACAAAGCGCCACCTAAGTAGCTAAGGTTAAATTTCCTAAATTTATTTATAAAAAAAATTTTTTTTCTCAATATATATAAATATATATATATATATATATATACATATATGTGTGTGTGTATACAATTACAAGTTAGGAAAGATTTGCTGATTTATAGAGTACTATCTCCTACAAGGGGGAAAGACGTAGACCATCGGATCTGTTTAGGTTGGGGGGGGGGAGCGAAGTAACGTTTCGCATGTTTCTTTGTAAAGCCGTTCCATTAGGAACCGACTTTTGTCTTGTTTCACTGAACTCTATGTCTGGACTTGATGGCATGCTCTGCTAGTCCAGACTGTTCAGGTTCAAGGTACTGGATGTAACCGGATCAGAGTTAGAAGAACACAAGTCGTACATCCAGTACCTTGAACCTGAACAGTCTGGACTAGCAGAGCATGCCATCAAGTCCAGACATAGAGAGTTCAGTGAAACAAGACAAAAGTCGGTTCCTAATGGAACGGCTTTACAAAGAAACATGCGAAACGTTACTTCACTCCCTCCTAACCTAAACAGATCCGATGGTCTACGTCTTTCCCCCTTGTAGGAGATAGTACTCTATAAATCAGCAAATCTTTCCTAACTTAATTGTATACACACATATATATATTGAGAAAAAAATGTATAAATAAATAAATTTAAGCAATTTAACCTTAGCTACATAGGTGGCGCTTTGTGAATATAACAGTTATTGTTTAATTAGCCTTTGTACCTGTACTGATGAAGCCTGTGATACTCTGGTGAAAATTCCACGAATAAAGAATAATTTACGTGAGTTAATTCCGTTATTATAATAGTAAGTAACTTTATCTAGTATCTTTCGACTAAAGCCGAGTTAGCCGGTTTCATACGGAGGTAGGGGGGGGGATTCTCAAACGGAACTCGGGTTTTTCGTCCCCCAGAACAGGCAAACCATCCCCGTGAACACACGCATCCACAGACATAGGACACATCGGGAGGCTTAGGCTAACCACCTATCCTCGAGGCGGTCGCGGTTTCAAATCGTAATAGGCCGTGCCTAATACGAACGTAATAACAGGCCACTAGGCCTAATATACGTATAAGGAGGAGGATATATAGTTCCCGACTTTATGGCGCTTCCATAGCTCAGTCGGCTTTGGCAATGTCCATTGGATGGAAAGACCTAGACTCGAATCCCGTTTAGGAAAAAAAAAAAAACTATAATTGGGGCTTTTCAATTAAAGGTGGGTTAAATGATCTTCATACAGTGGTGGAAAGTTTTTCTACTGGAAACTCGGAATTTTCCTCCTTCAAAATAGGCAAACCGGCCTCGTGAACACATATCCACAGACAGAAAAATACTCGTCCTTAGGGGATACAGCAGAAAAATAGCAAGTTGCTGCATTGATTTCCTAAAATCTCTCATTAAGGGACTCAATCCGTCCCGGAGGGAAGAGAATTGGATTTGATATATATGTAAGCCCTGTTTAGTCCTGTGGAATGCACTATGCCGCCTCGGCTCAAGAAATTGCGCTCTATATTCGATTCCAGTCCCCGATAATGGATGAATAGGGTTTTTATCCTTGACACTAGAGGGCTTGTAATCCAGTAACTCACGACAAGCAACCCAGAACCCGCACTATTATAGACAATATATTGCGTTAGGAACCACGAGATGGCGGCAGTTGTATGTCATACTCATATATATATATATTATATATATATATATATATATATATATATATATATATATATATATATATATACACACACACACACACACATTAGGACACCCTAGTATCATGAAATGTCTAATTGATTGATTATGACGGCTTGGAATATTATATATACAGTCATCCCTCGACTTACGTTCCTTCGAAGATACGTCCGTGATCACATAATGGAATAAATAATATTTTCGACTATACATTCGAACAAGACGCAAGCGAGTGTAAAGTAAAAAAATTTTTGTTTTTATTTAGCAACAATGAATCACGCAACAATGCAGTGGCAACAGCGCATTCAGCGGCAACCTCCCTCGGTACGTGGCTTCAACAGTGCCTCTGTTGATTTTGTATTTAAATGTGATGTATTTATCATCACATTTAACCACAAATACATATTTGTGTATTTATCGCTAAATATTTCGCGATATTTTGTGCAACATGGCCTCTACATGCCCAATTAAGAAACCTAGTGAAGAAGCACAGAAAAAGAGGCGAGCAATTGATCTTGAAATGAAATTGGAAGTTCAACGATAGTGACGAAGCAACGACAAGGTAATATCGGTGATTGGAAAAGATCCTTCCATCATGCATACAGGACCTGAACCAAATGCGCATACCTCTTAGCACTATGACCATAACCACTAAGCCTCTTCAACATGTTGAATGAGAAAGCAGGACCCGATTACGACTACGAATTCAACGCTTCTTCCGGTTAGTTCATAAGATTCAAGGCAGCGTGTAATATGAAAATGTATGGTGAATTTGCAAGTTCCGATGAGAAGGCTACCAAGGAGTTTGTGGAGAAATTGGATAAAATTATTCCGGAGGAAAATTATTTGCCACAGCAAATATTTAAATGGATGAGACCTCCATGTTTTGGAAAAAAATGCCCGAGCGGACATTCATCCACAAAAAAACTAAAATTTATGCCTGTTTTCAAAGCTCTTAAAGACCGTGTTACGATTCTGTTAGGGGATAATGTGGCTGGATATAAACTGAAACCATTTGCGATACGGCAAATGGTTTCAGAACCTAGTGAGAATCCACGAGCCTTCAAAAACATTAGGAAGCATACTCTTCCAGTTCATTAGCGGAGATGTAAAAAGTCGTGGATGACTCAAAAATTGTTTGCGCATGCCAACTGCAGTGCGAGTGAAACGGAAAGGTGTTGTGAGAAAGAAAATGTAGAATTTAAAATTTTGTTGATTCTAGTTAATGCTCCAGGTCATCCGTCTTATATCGGTGATCTTCACCCCCAAGATCAAGGTCATGTTTCTCCCTCCAAATACTACTTCATTGTTCCAACCGATGGATCAGGGAGTTTTAGTAGTGTTTTAAGGTTTGTTATCTACGGAGAACTTTTTCACAAGCCATTTCTGCTAATGAAGGAAACGACCAGACTCTCATGCAGTTCTGGAAAGCATTCAATATTTATCATACTATTAAAAAGGAACGAAGTGATCTCTCAATGTATAAGTGGCATATGGAAAAAAAGACATTAAAAAGGTTTGTGCATGATTTTGGAAGTTTGAAAAAAATGAAGAACTTTGTAAATTGAGTGAAGAAATAGTGGGTCTAGCAAACAATCTGAATCTCGAAGTGATTGATGACGGGATAGTTCAACTCATAGAAAGTGCCCCCTGAAGAGTTGACCAGCGAGGAATTGGTTGAACTGGAGGAACAACGTGTTGCAGAAGAGGAAGAACGAGAAAAGGAAGAGGGGAAAAGAGAAACAAGGAGAGGTAGTTAAACAATTCACGGTGAAGGATCTTGTTCCCGATGTTAGCGATGTTCTCAAAATAGCTGAAGACATGAACCCAGATGTTGAACGCTAACTATTAGTAGAAAGGAAAGTACATGATGCGTTTTCTTGCTATAAACAAACTTATGATGAAAAGAAGAAGAGGAATAATAAAGCATAATGGACGTTTTCATAAAAAAAAAAACAAAGGTTACACTAGAAGAGCCGCAGCCTGGTCCTTCACATAGGAAAGGTAATGAAGATGTGATTGTGGATGAAGATTTGTGTGATGATTCTCCTGTTTTATAGTTGCAGTTACGCACAACACAATTTTATAATAAGGTTTAAAAATTAAAATGACAGCATACTTATTACTGTTAAGTCCCTAACCCTATAACTCTGTTGATTTAATGTATCGACTTACGTCCTGCCGGATCGAACGGAACCCCGATGTAAGTCGAGGGATGACTGTGTATATATATATATATATATATATATATATATATATATATATATATATATATATATATATATATATATATATATATATATATATATATATATGTATAATTAATAAATAATAATAATATTCCAAGTCGTCGTAATCAATCAACTAGATATTTCAGAATACCAGATTGTCCTAATGGCGTAATATCCTAGACAATACCGAGATCGTACTGAGCGCTCAACAGCTTAAATAGTAAATTGTGTGTGTCACCTCACCAAATGCCAACTTCGGCAATTAAAAGTAATTTCAACGATGCTAAGTAATGCTATCAGCACTCGAAATGTTGGACAAGGGCGAAATGCCAGAGCTTAATAAAAACCTTCAATATCTCATCTTCTGAAAAGATCAGTGGAAGCAAAGTATGTCAAAACATATGGTTTTGACATACTGAGAAAAGAATAAGGTCTTTTTCGTTTCCAAAAGCATACTGCAGTCGCTTTGGATTAAAAAAAAAGTTTATGTTAGTGACAGATAACAGTACGCACTGAGAAATCAATAAGGGCCCAATGAAAAGCATCAGGAATAAACCCACCGACTTGACTGAATACGTTACATCATATTCTGTTGAAAGAGTACAAAATTAATTGCATATCACTCTCCTTAGATCGCAGACCTGTCCTATTCTGTCAAATGTCATGTGCAACAGAAAGATAAGATGGCGAGGGTCTAATCTCACAGCTAGTATCCTATGTCTGTAGATATAGGTATATTCCTTGGTTCATTGTTATTCAATCTATACACTGGGAAGGATTTAACAGGCGACATGATTTGCTGATGACACGAAGATAGGTAGGCATGGGAAATAGGTGGGTATGGGAAAAATGGATGTCAGTAAATGCAGTCATGCACTTTGATGTGATTAGATATCCAATGTCGTGTTATATTGGTGGGATCTATATGTTACATATGCTAGGGATCTTGGAGTGTTAGTAGGTTAGGAAGTTGAAGTTCAAGAGTCATGTAGCAAAGATTGCAAACACACTCAAAAGTTTGCAAATAATTACAATGCCGAAACGAACGTTCACATGTAAAGATAAGGATGTCATTTTGCCTCCTGATAAAAGGCAGGCCTTGATAAGACCCTATTGTGCTCAGGTCTGGTCTCCTGGTTTCCGTGGTGTTTCTGGTACAGTGGGGAGAGAGAGAGAGAGTGCAAAGAAGAGTGTTAAAAATGATATCAGGATTGTGGAATACTGAGGAGACCTCAAAAAAGGTTGAAACCGGTCTGGGTAGTGACCCCACCCATAATGTATTGCAGTATACATCTTTTAGTGAGATGTGCTTTACATTATGAAAAATACTAAGAATAGTGATCAGAGCTTTTCCCACCTTTACTATGAGTTGCACCCCTTTAGACGAACTACGTTCAGGCGCAAACTTAACTGTTTGCTTACTTGGGATTAGGAGTAAAATAACTAAGTTTATAAAATTACTTAGTAACCCTAATATAATATAATATAATATAATATAATATAATATAATATAATATAATATAATATATATATAAATATATATATATATATATATATATTTTTTTTTTTTTATTATTTTTTTTTTTTTCCCGTCTAGCTGGACTCGAGCAACTTGGTAAGGGATTTCGCTACAGTAAAATGGACGAACCACCCACCAAGCACATACAATATTCGTTCATCATTTCGCTTTCATAACAATGGCGTCACAGCATATTTCGGTATATTATTTCTACAACCATGGCGTGAAAGACATGCCAACCTCTGCCCTCTCTTGTAAACCTTTTTCATAAATTTCGGTATAATTCCCCGGCATCAAATTTCATCAGTATCTATCAAGATGTTCAAGAAATGAATTCCTTTAGAAGATAATTAACGAAAATGATGGACAGACAAGATGTATATCTATGGCTTTAATTGGACGCCTAAAAAGATATGTGCGCGTTTTATTTATTCAGACGTTCTGAATATTATTCGTATGTATACACTTCTAAAACAGTAAAAAAGAACGTATTCATAACTTTAGAACATTCTGCATTTGTCAAAATAGTGAAAGATAAGATTTATAATAACATACATTTCTTTACTATGTTAAAATACGCGATAGTCAAAACTTACGCCTCGTCCCATCCCAGCCGAAGTATAATTTATGAATGGCAGTATACATATATAATATAACAAAAACATTCAGTTTTAACAGAACTGAACAAAAACATCCTTACTTCCATGACTTTAAGTAGCGTGAGGCCATTTTTATGCTTTTCATCATCCTCACCATTTTCAATAATATCTTCGCCCGAATCTCTTTCGATTCCTTCATCTGCATTCTGAGATTCCCTATCACTTCCTGAAGTGGAACTATCATCAGTATCTCCTTCTGAATCGGCCGAGGTCATCCGATCAATAAGAAGTTCAAGTGGTGGACTAAGTTTTCTTTCTTCATCTTCACACAGACCATAGTCAAGGGCATAAAAAATGGTAAGGCCCAATGATGTCACTAGCTAAAGAAAAAAAAAATCACATTTGATAAATCTGTAACTTAATATACAATAATTTACTAAATAATGTAAGGAAGTCTACTTTCCATGCCAATGTATTGCATTATCGTAGATGAGTTGTAATATACATAACGAGTTTTACTTGTTCAAGAAATTAAAATGTTTGAGGATTGAAAATATAGAATAAATGTTGAACTCATCACCATTTTCCTAATCAGAAATTTTAGTAACAGAACAAGTCATTAAAGGTTACGCTGTTTATTAAAATTACAGTCACGTATTTGAACATGTCCACGCGGTTAGCCTAGTGGCTTTGCGCTTCGCAACCATATGCCTGGGGAAGGAGTGTCCTAGGTTCGATTCCCGTCAACGAAGTGAGGAGCTTAAGGATCTGCCATAGCCAAGTTAGCCAGTTTTGGGCGTGGACAGTATGGTTTATTCCGTTAGTTTATTTGGGGTTTTTCATCCCGCAAAGCAGGCAAACCGTCCCCGTGAACACACGCTTTGACAGACATGGGATACTACCGGGAATAAGGAGTAACCAACCTATTCCGCGGGATTATCGGTTACGGAAACTTAAGCGGTAAAATGTGTAGGCCTGCGCGAAAGCATAACATACGATTTGAACACACGAAGGTAGTCCGAAAAGCTTTCGGCCTAACAATGAAAAAACGAATTTATAATTTCAAAATTATTTTTATTTTTCAACATAATCTCCCTTAAGACTAATACATTTATTCCAGCGATGCTCCAGCGCCATTATCCTGTCCCTGTAGTGGTTTTCAGTAATATCTGAAAACCACTACACTGCAATTACCTCTTGATTCGAACACACGAAAACAGACTGATATTACATATGAAAATTGTTAAGAAAACGAAATCTTAGTTTAAACTGGATGTAGAAATACTTAACATCGCATGCAAGTGTTCATACAACCCGCCCTCTTTGAAATAATACATATTTGCTATATGAAATTAAAAAAAATGAAGGATGATGATCTAAAAAATAAGATGTATATACATTCAGAATCAGACAATGCATTCGGATTCAGACTAGTAAATAACTAGTCTCATAGACTTCAAAACATGGAAAATGCACAATCTATTAATCGCAACAAAGAAGCAAAGAGCGATTAATAACAGCCATACAGCCACAAGACAAAAGTGATATTAAAAAAAAAAACAAAAAGCTGCTTACACTGCAGGTTTTGAATTAATTTTTGGCTGTCTTATAGAAAGATTTTTCAACTGTCATTTCAACACTGAACTTCGAAAAAAAAATATTGCATATTACAGAGTAGAATTCTAATACAGAATAAACCAACATCTGGAAATAAGATAAAAAAAAAGTTTCTATAAACTCCTCTCCCAGAAATGGAAGAGAGAGGGGGGGGGGGGGGTAAGCCGATCCGATACGATGAGATGATAAGATTTCTCATCAATCAGAAAAATTAGTATAGTAATATACTCACCCTAATATTAGAGTGATATATTATTTCATAATTATTATCATTATTATTTTAGTTTTAGGTGCTACATCCTGTTAATGTTCGTTTTAAGCTGGAAATATAAAAGAATGTGTACGAGTTCCTTAAAATGGATTGAGTATCACCGAGAAGACAAACATGACTGTTGAACAAATAAGAGATTAATTTAAACGCACTGTTTTAAATTTCTCCTATTTTAAGTAATAGAACAGTATCGTAGACTGGGTCTGAACACAAACTGGAAACACAATCCGTATTCTAATGACACTCAAACGCAACCAAAAGATTGCTTTATTCTTACGAAATCGAAGTGCCTAATATTAACAATGTATCAATAACAAGTTGGATTGTCGCTACTTTTTAAGTCACGACATGGTGTAAAATCGAGAAGTGACTGCAGCTAAGCCATACGGATTCGACCACTCTTGCAACAGAATATCTTGCACCCGTGAATTGCGTACTGCAACTCTATGTCACGCTCTCTGAACTATTCTTAAACCTTCTGGCTTGATAAAAACTAGCTTTGTCATCATCCAATATGACAAAGCTAGTTGAATGAATAGGAGGTCTGCGGTGATTGCAAGGCCAGACGACCATCGAGAGGTATTACACAGCATATCATACTTTTCAACAAAAGGCGTTGGCAAATACAGATTTACCACTGACTTCAAATGTAGAGGCAACACATGCCGAATCCAAACTAATGTGAGTGGTTTCAATTTCTAATGCTACCATTGCTTCCCACATCTCGTGTGGTGAATCCTGCCTCCAGTGATCTTGTGGTGGTGGTGATGATGATAAACTTTAAATTATTTTTTTCTGAATACAGTATTACTTTCATGTTACTCGTATTCTATCTTTAAATGCAAAATAGCTATGCTTATGATTTTCGAGCAGTTCGAGCCAATTATTATTACTATCAATCCCACACATTTGTGAACGGAAAACCGAAGCACCCGAAGCCAATCTCAAAGCCAAAGTCCGAAATCAACTCGATGTTAAAAAAAAAAAAAAAAATATATATATATATATATATATATATATATATATATATATATATATATATTTATACTAGGGGGATCCGCCCCATGACGTCTACGGCGTCCCCCCCGTGTTCCGGACTGGTAGGCCGGTTCTCCTTGAATTCCGATGACTAGAATTTTGAAGACTCGACACTCAGGGTAGCCCCTGAGTTTCAAAACGTTTCAAATAACTTGACAAAAACGTTACGGCCTACATCCGTTTCAAGCCGACGTCACATCCGTTTCCAGTTTCAGCTTATTTTATATATATTTAATCTACTCTATACTATAAAATGATAAGCTGAAATTGGAAACAGATGTGACGTCGGCTTCAAACGGATGGAGGCTGCAACGTTTTTGTCAAGTTATTTGAAACGTTTGAAAGTTAGGGGCTACCCTGAGTGTCGAGTCTTCAAAATTCGAGTCATCAGAATTCAAGGAGACCCGGCCTTCCAGTCCGGAACACTGGGGGTCGGGCGCCGTAGGCGTCAGTGGACAGAGCCCCCAGTATATATATATATATATACTGGGGGGGTTTCCTAGTCAGCGGGAGGAGCCCTGACTAGGATCAAATATATATACTAGGGCGATCCTAGTATATATATATATACTAGGGGAATCCTCCCCCTGACGCCTACGGCGCTCCGAACTGGTAGGCTGGTTCTCCTTGAATTCTGATGACTTGAAATTTGAAGACTCGACATTCAGGGTAACCCCTGAGTGTCGTGTCTTCAAAATGGGAATCCACCCCCCCCCCCTGGCGCCTATGGCGCCCAACCCCCGTGATCCGGACTGGTAGGCCGGTTCTCCTTGAATTCCGATGACTCGAATTTTGAAGACTCGACACTCAGGGTAGCCCCTGAGTTTCAAACGTTTCAAATAACTTGACAAAAACGTTACAGCCTACATCCGTTTCAAGCCGACGTCACATCCGTTTCCAATTTCAACTTATCATTTTATAGTATATATATATATATATATATATATATATATATACTAGGGGGATCAGCCCCCCCCTGACGCCTACGGCGCTCCGAACTGGTAGGCTGGTACTCCTTGAATTCTGATGACTTGAAATTTGAAGACTCGACATTCAGGGTAGCGCCTGAGTGTCGTGTCTTCAAAATGCCCCCCCCCCCCCTGGCGCCTACGGCGCCCAACCCCCGTGTTCTGGACTGGTATGCCGGTTGTCCTTGAATTCCGATGACTCGAATTTTGAATACTCGACACTCGGAGTAGCCCCTGAGTTTCAAACGTTTCAAATAACTTGACAAAAACGTTACAGCCTACATCCGTTTCAAGCCGACGTCACATCCGTTTCCAATTTCAGCTTATCATTTTATAGTATAGAGTAGATATATATATATACATATACATAAAATATATTTAATATATATATATATATATATATATATACATATACTAGGGACCTTCCCCCTGACGCCTACGGTGACCAACCCCCCGTGTTCCGGACTGGTAGGCTGGTTCTCCTTGAAATCTGATGACTCGAATTTTGAAGACTCGACACTCAGGGTAGCCCCCTGAGTTTGAAAACGTTTCAAATAACTTCACAAAAATGTTACAGCTTACATCCGTTTCAAGCCGACGTCACATCCGTTTCCAGTTTCAGCTTATCATTTTATAGTATAGAGTAGATATATATATATATATACACATATACATAAAATATATTTAATATATTTAAAATATATTTAATCTACTCTATACTATAAAATGATAAGCTGAAATTGGAAACGGATGTGACGTCGGCTTGAAACGGATGTAGGCTGCAACGTTTTTGTGTAACGTTTTTGTCAAGTTATTTGAAACGTTTGAAACTCAGGGGCTACCCTGAGTGTCGAGTCTTCAAAATTCGAGTCATCAGAATTCAAGGAGACCCGGCCTACCAGTCCGGAACACGGGGGGGGGGGGGCGCCGTACGCGTCAGTGGACAGAGCCCCCTAGTGTGTATATATATATATATATATATATATACTAGGGTTACAGCTTACATCTGTTTCCAGTATATATATATATTTCCAGTATATATATATATATATATATATATATATATATATATACAATGGGGATCCTAGTATATATATGTATATATATATATATATATACTGGGGGGTTTCCTAGTCAGGGCTCCTCCCCCTGACTAGGATCAAATATATATACTAGGGGGATCCGCCCGCTGACGCCTCGAACTGGTAGGCTGGTTCTCCTTGAATTCTGATGACTTGAAATTTGAAGACTCGACATTCAGGGTAGCCCATAAGTTTCAAACGTTTCAAATAACTTGACAAAAACGTTACAGCCTACATCCGTTTCAAGCCGACGTCACATCCGTTTCCAATTTCAGCTCATCATTTTATAGTATTGAGTAGATATATTACGGCGCCTAACCCCCCCCCCCCCCCGTGTTCCGGACTGGTAGGCCGGTTCTCCTTGAATTCTGATGGCTTGAATTTTGAAACGTTACACAAAAAACGTTACAGCCTACATCCGTTTCAAGCCGACGTCACAACCGTTTCTACCAGTCCGGAACACGGGGGTAGGGAGGCGGAGCCACCTAGTATATATATGACTCAACACTCGTGTCGAGTCTTGAAAATTCGAGTCATCAGAATTCAAGGAAAACCAGCCGACCAGTCCGGAACACGGGGGTTGGGCGCCGTAGGCGTCAGATCCCCCTAGTGTGTGTGTATGTATGTATATATATATATATATATATATATATATAATTCAGTCAAATTTTCACTCCATCTCCTGTCTGATAAATTCGTCAAATAACTAAACGATTTATAACTACGGTATCACGACGCATCTCTTCCAAGCATACAGTAAATCTCTGAATACCTTCCAATCTCTTGAGACCCATTAGAAAAATTAAAATTTAGACTTAATTAAATTTCTGTAGAGTGACCTGTAAAAATAATTCAAACGATTACTTTGTTTTAATTTTCCGAGAAATAATTATTTCGTCCTGTATCAGTTTTTTTTTTTTTTTTTTGCAAATTTTTACTTTACCTGAAATAACGAAAGCTCTTTTGCTTTAGAGACTAAACATTGAACTTTTTCAAACACTTCAGGTCTCCATATAAACATGGTGGTAAGTTATACGTAAATGATTAATTAATTTTTTTAGGTAGCTCCGAACCTTTGGTTTTCGAAATGAATTTTAGTAATTATCCTTATATGAAATTTCATCAGAATTTGTTGAAATGACTTGGGCCTTAATAGTGGGTCACTGAGAGATGAATATATGAACAGACAGACACGATCTTCATATAATGCGTTCTATTGGACTTTAAAAACGTCAAATACTATTACATGCAGTATCCATATCATTTGTGTGAGCCTCCATTTAACAGAGCAGGTTTCGATAATGTCCTTTGATTGGAAAGATCCGAGTTCGAATCTGTCTAGGATACGAAGAACTTTTATCAGAGCTTTTTCGAGTGAAGGTGAGTTAATCTGTTTCATAAAGAAGAAAAAGGATTTTCCCTTCGAAACTCGAGTTTTTCATCCCGCAAAACTGACACATCAGAGCATTAATTAAGTTTCAAATAACTCCATCTTTCTTTACTGTTTATACCAAAGCACAGAACAACTACAAGGAAACCATCTAATCTGAAACGGATTTTGAAATAAGCTAAAAGCAGGAAACTTTCCTCCTGTCCAAACGGCAGTCATGCCTTCTGGTCTTCTGCCAAAGCTTCCGGCCGTAACTGTCGTCCAGTATTATTCCCACCCTTGTTATACTCGATTGATTCTATTGCATCATAACCCATAGAAGAAACTAACCTTATGATCTTTTGCTTCTCCAATTCCTGTATGTCTGACAGTGGCAAACGTCCCATAACCATTGTAAACATTCAATGCACAATGCTGTCTTTGACCTTTCGCCAAAAAGATATCAGAAGAATCTTGTTCAAATTGGACAACAACAACAAAAAAAAAATTCTCCTGATGCTGATGGCATTTCTCCAATTGTTCTACAATGTACTCCAAAGTTAATTACCATTTTATGTTGCCGTTTTACGCTTTCATACTTCACTAGCATCTGTCCAGCAGCTTGGAAACTAATCCACGTACAACCCATTTCTAAAAAGGATGGCAAATCCTTACTATCAAAACACCATCCAATTCCTCTCGCTTCAGTTCTCTCTAAAGGACTGGAAAGAGCCATCAAAACAATTCCTATACAACGACAGCGATCAACTAATAAACGACCGCCAATATGGATTCCACCACTGTCGATCAATAGGACATCTGCTTAATATGCTTACCTATGTCACCCATTTCTGAATAAATACCACAAAAAAGTTTGAAACTTTCGTGACCGGTTTGAAACTCCCAAGACTTTTAATCGGGTATGACACACGAGTAAGTTATATTAAGTAAGTTCCCATCATTGGATATGTCCTGTGACTTCTACAATTCGGTTGTCGGCTTTCTGGTTGGACGCACGATATATTGGAAGAGGTTTCCTAATCTTTTAACTATGCTAGTAATGTTGGGGAGATTCTACAGGGCTATGTTCACTCACCCGCCCACCCTCTTTCTTCTATACATCAATTACCTCTTCTAGTTGACTGGCAACCCATTACACTGCTTTTCTTTTGTGTAGTACACAAATCGCTGTAAGCTCTAGAACAAAAACATCTACTGTCCTGAATTCTGATTTCCAAATCATTCTTCATTGGGTTCAGATAATCTTGTCGGTTTTTAACACTGGCAAATCTGCTTTTTTTTTTGGAAAAAAAGACGCGTTTCTTCTAGTCTTACTCTTGACAACACCCATATCTCTAGATAAGATGAGATCTTTTTTCTTGAGATTATTCTAACATCAAACCTCTCTTGGCATAACACATTACAACTATTGCCTCCTCAGCATTCAAAATATTATGATGATTTTTTCGCTCAAGGCGTTATTTACCTCTGAACAGCTATTAACCCTGCACAAATCACAAATCCACCCAATGAATACTATTCTCACATTTGGGATGGTGTCCTAAGAGCTCCCTAAAAATACTGGACTCGTATACAAAGGAGCAATTAGGTTAATTAGCGATTTCTCACCAATTCACTCCATTCTCACACAGGCGTTCACTTTCCGATTTTTGCATCTACAAATGCTTCCATGCAGTAGTGAGCTATAAGGGGCTCGCGTGAGCCATTTGTTAAATTTTTCTCAAATTTGCGAGCCCCTTGTTCTTCTTGTTTAATAATCTTGTAGAACCAGAAAATACCACCGCGGAATGTATACATGCTACTATAATTGCTACTTTAAATTCATATGGATTTTCTGATAACTATATAAAAACTCATTTCATTGCATTTTGTTCTGGTGGAGCTAGTGTAATGTTAGGAAACAAATCAGGTGTTGCAATCAAACTTCTACAAAAATCACGTTGTGATTTGGCATTGCGCTCATCGTTTACACTTAGCATTAGACGATTCGATAAAAAAACATTAAAGAAATAAATCATTTTGAAATATTTATGGGTAAATTATATGCTTTTTATCATCAATGATCAAAAAATCAACGAGAATTAAATACGATTGCAAAAGACCTTGGTATCGAAATTTTAAAGATCGGCCGTGTGTTTGGACCACGATGGGTAGCTTGCAGTTTGCGAACGGCTCTTGTTTGTGGAGAAATTACCCAGCTTTATGCGAGCATTTTGCATCGAACGATAAATATAAGGGCTTTTTAAACCGACTTCTCAATTTGGAATTTTTTAAAAGATCTAGCATTAATGATTGATATCCTACAGGAATTATCATATTTGTCAGAAGCTCTACAAAGTCGCAATATAAGTATTATAAAGACTAAGTTAGGCCTTTTTTTATTTTGCTCGACGATGCGAGCCCTTTGTTAAAATTTCCATACGTCACCACTGCTTCCACGGCCACTGTTTACCTGAACTGGCATCAATAATTCCTCTACTTTCTGTTAAATAAATACACGCATCAACTATCCAACACTCCTTCATAGTTCAACTTCAAACCTAAAGAATAAATTTTTCCTCCTCATTCATACCTTCAACTGATGCCCTCTGGGAGTCTCTCATCTTATGTTTTTCAAGGAATAAATATAGTCCACAGTTCTTCAAAATAAATGTGAACAAGTTCTTTCTTGTTCATTCAAAGTACTAACATACCAGGTTGACCAACCTGTCATGTATGCGATGATCATAAAATAAATAAATAAATAAAAATTCGAGCTACTTGGCCGGGACAGGCCATTGAAGCTAACATGATATGGGAAAACGGGATATCATCTATGTACTATTTTTATAATACTGCATGATTTAATGAGAATATATTTTTATAAGAGAAACTTTTTATAAGTGAAACTCCATTTTTTGTCAATTCTTCCCACTCGGAAATCTGGTGTGAGTTCTAAAATCTTTTTTTTTTTTTCATAAGATTAGGTTTTAATATTTAATACGAGCCTTCACAGCATACAGCGGTAATATACAATGAGTTTAGCATGGAAAAAAATTAAAAGTTAATGAGATTATGTTCCAAAAACAATAATAGTAATAAAGATGATAAAATATATATTATTATGGTTTATATTTTATTCATTTTGAATAAATCATGATATTTAACATAACATTCAAAGCGATGACACAGAAAGAGTTCAGAAGACCAAGATGCAGAATGAAATTACTGGGACCCTTTTTTACAAGCGCACAAACCTGACAGGGTCGTTCCGGCTCAGTGCTCGTGCTTGGGGCATCCCCCTTGATGACATTGTAACTATGTCCCTGCTTTGGCAATATTTTAGTAGCGGAACTTGTGCGTTTCGTATTTTTTTCCTTTGTATTTCTCCTCAATGTGTAATAAATTATAAAATTCCACAACGATTACGGTGGGTGATATCAAAATGGCTCTAATTATAGAGGAATCAAGTGAAAAAGAAGAAAATAATGATATGAATGAAGCTGTATCCATTATTGGAAAAAATCAGAGGAAGCCTACATCAGTGAAATTGTGATTCAAATCTGTACAGTTATGTCGCCACCCACACTTCCCATAAAGGGCGTTTATACCAATTGTGACTGTGCTCACAGGTGTTTCCTGTGTGGCAACACAGCGTGAATCCTCATCCTTACTCTGACTGTGGAGAAAGTAACAGAAGCATTCATCCATGAGGCTTTAACCTTACCAATGTTTACTTTCATCTACAGCTGCAGGAAGCGAATTTTTTCGCTTCATTTAGGAGACGGACAGACTGAGGCAAGAGGGTGTCCGTATGCAATTAAGCAGATATCCACACTAAGAGCTGACGCATAGATAAGTCACGTGTATGTAACTTGTTACGTCTATTCTAGGAATGGATACTACTTCGCAAGAGGAAATTGATATAAGCATGAACACACATAAAGAGGATAAATATGATGTGCTATTAAAACCATACTTATATAGTATGGTTTTACTTACTGATGCTAATACTTGATTAGTATTAACATCAGACAGATTCTTATAGGATACCAAAGTTGAAACTGCTACTGTGAATGAAAAACAAGTGAAGATCAAAAGTACATTCCATTTTAATAATAATGAGTACAAATTACAGAAAAAATTCAAGCGTATATTATTGGGATTCCATTTTTTTAATTAGTTTTAGAAATTCAGCAACTCAGAAAAATCGACCGTAGAACTCATATTATCTCATACAATAACAGTAGGGTAACGAGGATATGAAGCGCCTGTGGCAAGATGCTAACTTGTGCCCCCTAACCCAAAAATGACAAAAAATTTTGAAAAATTTAAATGTAAGAAGTTAAATTTTACTAAATGCAACATGTTAAATACTTACTATTAAACCCATCAAAACGAGTTGCAATGTGTTACAGAATTTGTGTGTCTAAAGCGGCGTATTGCCGAAACTTAAAAATACAATATAAAATAGCGGACTTTTATATCTATTTATTTATTTTTATTTTTTTATGTTTTGCGCCCCAAACCTAGTTGCGCCCGTGGCGAGGGCCTCTTTCCCCACGCTCTCGTTACGGCACTGTACAATAATACGGATTAAGGTTTAGGAATACGAGATAACAAAAGTTCTCTGCCATACTGTCTCCTTTCCGCCTACCCTACTTCCATTGAGGAGTAAAAAAAGACGTTAGTGGAAATTTTTTACTTATTATCTAGAAATTCCTTAGCTTCACTGCATAATGTACAATGTGATGACGTACTGAAGCTGTTCTAAAATATCACACTCGTCAGAAGCATATCCTAAAATCCCACTCCCACCTGAAATATAAGAATGGCAGTTATCCTTCAACAAAATAACATAAAAAAACACTCGTAGGTCCTTTTCAGCTGTGAGTCTCCGAGCAGAAGAATATGGGAAAAAAGTTAGACAATTGTAGGTGCTTCAATGGGCGCGTTAATGTATGTTACACAACCATTGATACGCACACTAAACGAAAAGCAGTACGACTAGTACAAGATTACATCATGGGATACGGCTCATACACCAAGGGAGCATTTCAAACCACCGGCGCTCAAGGATAACTTGAGCGCTGGTGGCTTGCCGGTGGTATTAAATAAATAATAGGTATTGTTTCTGGGAAAATTCCCATGTTACTCCTCTAAAATAAACTTTTATTTTAATGGCTAATGCAGCCTGCTTTCGTTTAGAAGTGCCCCTATTTTTTACAATGTCATATTGGCTACCCAAAAATTAGGATACGTACTGAAGAAATCAATATTTTTTGGATATTGTTTTCTGTCTCCTTATCCCAGCGATGTGCCATCATCTGCTGTTAAAGGCGGGGGGGGGGGGTAAAGTAATGTGTGGGAATTATTTGAAAAAAAAAACGGGTTTTTTTATATGTATAATATTATTATTATTATTAGGGGTGGGTAGAGAGCGTTTGGGGGGTATGAGAGAAGGATCTGAAGAGAGAAATTATTTTTTGGGGGGAGAGGAAGGATTTAAGAGAAAAAGTCAGTAGTGGGAGTAACGGGGTGTGAGCCGTTTCGACAGGCGCTGTCTTCGAAACTTCGGAGCCTTCCCCCGCGAGTTCCGAAGACGGCACCTGTCGAAACGGCTCACACCCGTGACTTTTTCCCTTAAATCCCTCCTCTTCCCCCCCAAAATAATTTCTCTCTTCAGATCCTTCTCTCACTCTCCCGTCCCAAACGCTCTCTACCCACCCTTAATAATAATAATATTATACATATAAAAAACCTGGTTTTTTTCACATAATTCCCCCACATTACTTCATCCCCCCGCTTCCTTCAACAGCTTAACAGTAGATGAAGGCACATCGCCGGGATAAGGAGACAGAGATCAACATCCAAAAAGGTATGTCCAAATTTTCCTCCTATAGTTATTCTTCATATATTAGTTTTATAACACTTCGGTAATACCCTAATTTTTGGGTAAAGAGCCAATGACATTGTAAAAAAATAGGGGCACTTCTAAACGGAAGTAGGCTATATTAGTCATTAAAATAAATAAATAAATATTACGGTCGCCATGTAAAGTGCCAGTTATTATTATCCAATCCTACATTAAATTTCTGTACAATTTTCCTTTCAAATTCCAATTCCAATTAAGTTTGCTTGTGAACGTAACAAGCGCATTTTTAGAGAGAAGGATTCTGCAGCGTGTCTTCAGCCGGCCTGATTGGCCAAGTGGTTAGCGTACCTGCTCCTCAACCAAGGGGACCTGAAAAAGTTCCATGTTTGGTCTCTAGAGCAGGGTTTTTCGAAACCATGTAAAAATAAATGAAAAATTTTTAAAAATATATAAAATCTATAAAAAAAAATTGGGGGGGGGGGGGGAATCTTTAGCCTACCCACGGTACAAATATACTTATAGGTTTAGTAATAATCTTTCTTGGGTAGTAACTACATTAAAAAAAAAAAAAAAAAACGATCCCAAATTTATTTTAAAACAATCGCCAAACAAAAATCTATACCTTGATCAACATATTTATGATCAATATATTTTAGTGAAATATTCCAATATTTTCACTAAAATGACACTTAATCCACGTGGTTTTAGAATTGGACCATCGATGTGTTGATATATCGTGCGAAAATCACCGCGTGGAACAGGAATGGGGGGGGGGGGAGGCTGTGTCCAGTTTGATTCCAAGATTTGAGAAGATGCGAAATGAACAACAGGCTCACCCGCCCCACTAATTACGATTTACTTATTAATGATTTGATTATTCAAAATATGTACTTATTTAATACTTTTTAAATAAATTGTTTGTGAATTTGAAAGACGTGTTTAATTTGTGTTTTTAACTTAACCAACGAACCGCACTAACTGCGCACTGCAAATGTTAGGTAGGCCTATGTTTTCACTTTGGGCGCCGTGGAAAAATCCTGATACACTAAGCGCGCCGTGAACCGAAAAAGTTTGGGAACCACTACCATATCTTAAAAGTCAAGTATACTGACGGAAGTTATTTGAACTTTTTTACGGCAAAAAGATATGAGAGTAATTTTTACTTCTTCACATATTGATTATTTAAAAAAAGCTCTCACTAAATGTATCTACGCATTTTCGAATACTCTCTTTCTCCGCACACAGAACACGCATTCACGGGCGCGTAGGTTTGACACCTGTTGACAAAAATTCAGATGGACTGAGATTAAAAACCAGTTTTTCTATTAACGCTATTAAGAGATGCAAGAAGTGGGAATGTCGTGTTAGAAAAGAATGATCATTCTATCACTGAATGGCGTATGTGATTAATTAAAGAATCTAGTTTAACCTGATGTTAACTAAAAGCGAAGGTGGGGGTATTTCTAACAGAAAGAGAATACGCCTATTGTTAGGTTGGCTACATTAAGATCTTGTATATTTAAGTGCTTGTAGATACTATATTTAAGATCAATGCCAGTTGATTTATATGCGTTTACTTTTACACATAATCAATGGTTCTATATCTCTTCTAATCAAATGATCTGATTCTTACAAAATTTATCAACATGGAAATACGTGATCATTTCTTTATACCTTTAAATGCGAATGAATAGTACAAAACTGAACGCGAAAAAACTGTCATAAATTACCATGCTTGTGAGATGTTAATAAGACATAGCAATGCAACAACGGCTACTTATTCTCTTATGTAGCACATTTGTAGCCATAGCCAGTCACGGAAGTTAATTCTTAACAACCGGTCAGGTTAATCGAGTAATGATGATTGTCTGTTTGGTGTGCATTCTACCTAGATTTGCATAATGCAGTCATCTTTTATTTACAGTAAACATTATAGTATGAATGAGAAAGTTCGTGCACTAAGGAATGATCCCATAATACATAGGTGAATAAATTCAAATCATTCAAGCATACTCTGCTTGCCAGAAAATTAGAAAGGGCCTCTTCTTTGCATCAAAGTATTGTAAAGAAGCGGGATCACCTGAGAAAGTCACATGTATAACCTATATAAGCTAAAACTAATGTACCACTTCAAGATGATTAAAGTGTGCGATATAACGGACCTCTTACCCCCCCCCCCCGCCCACAAAAAAAGTCTGGCGGTATTGCACAAGTTGTTCCTAGTCCGTACTGCTGCGTTGTGACGACATTTTACGATATCTGAAAATAATCTGTATAAAAATCGAAAGAAGGCAATCAAAACTAAAATTAATACATTACTTTTAGTGTTTTCATAGAATTTTGATTTGGTGATGGTACAATGAGGTTTCAAGTGGTTCCGCCGTTGTAACGATGGACGTACATCTATTGAACGCCTTCAACTGGTAACCTTTGATATGGCGCAGTATGATCTTTGCAGTCCTTGCGCCAATAAACCATAAATCAACCACTCCAACTAGCCTTAAACTGATGGAAGTGAAAAAGCAATAGATGAAGTACGCCGTTTAATACTGACATCACGGGAATAAGGATTAACCCAACTTATTTCATCAGATATGGTTTCGAAAGTCAGCACGGTACGATGTGGTCTACTCGTAAGCGTAAAACAGGAAGAAAGGATATGGTAGGATCAAAGTGGATATCATAGTAAAGCCAGTGAGCTCAACTTACGCTGTAGTAGCAAGTGCTTCGCTTGGTCAGGAAGTAAATTATACAACTATTTGACGAGAAATTATATTCTTTTCAAACATAGTTAATTGAAGTTAATTGCGTTTGATAATTCTTTTCAAACATAATCACCTTATAATTTTGGTCCAACAGGACGACACATTCTGTATTCCTCGGATATACCTCAGTGTAGCTTTTATCTTTTACCTTCCTCAACTATAAAAGCAAAAAATTTTGATTATATTGTCCAGTTGAGTTCAAAGATCTTTTAACAATAAAACTGCGTTTATAAGATGCGTCCAGCAGTAAGAAACAGTAGCGGATTTTCCGATATGAAATTAGCTTAGAAGCCTGGCTTCAAGACGAAAACTCTGAAGTTCAGTGAAAATTTGGGGTTTTCATCCTCCAAATCAGCCAGAATAACACGCAATTTTAAACCCAACTCATCCAAAAGTTAGATGTCACATTTTCGAATGCACACTGATTCGCGTTTTAAGGTGCTTAATTGTCTGGAATTACAGTAGAAGTTACTATAAGGCGAACAGTCTATCACGTCTGTTACTTGTATATTGTTCACCTATTCTGAGAGATGAAAATTCCCGCATCTCTGTATGAAATAGGCTAATTCACCTTCAAGTGCAAAAAACCTTATAAGGGCTACAGACGTTTTCGAGCGATTCGAACTCAGCTCTTTCCAACCAAAGGTTTTCGTCGATACCGGCTGAGTTGCAGAAGCTCAGTTCACAGTGTTTAGTATTATTAATTCGTATAGTAACTAAAGATTGCAACAGGTGAATTTTCTTCGAGATAACGACATCACCGAATGCCAGAAAGTTAATTGCCGCTTCCGATACCACAGCAACGAGGTGCTACTGGATGAAGTACCCTAACATGCTTTTATTGCACACAGTTTGGAAATGATTAAGTTAAAACCAATGATGAATCTAGGATAGGTGGGCGGAGAGTAAATAGAGACAATATAATAATAATAATAATAATAATAATAATAATAATAATAATAATAATAATAATAATAACAACAACAACAACAATCTGCTTTCTTGAATTATATTAAAGTTTCGAAATTAGTGTTATTCATGAAAAATTCAAGATAATTATATATCTACTCTATAATATAAAATGATAAGCTTTTTTAGTAACGTTTTTGTGTCACGTTTTTTTGTCAAGTTATTTGAAACGTTTTGAAACTCAGGAGCTACCCTGAGTGTCGAGTCTTCAAAATTCGAGTCATCAGAATTCAAGGAGAACCGGCCTACTTAGTCCGGAACTCGGGGAGGAGGAGGAACCCCCCTTTCGAGTCATCAGAATTCAAGGAGAACCGGACTACCATTCCGGAACTCGGGGGGAGGGTTGCCGTAGGCGCCAGGGGAGGAACCCTCCTTTTGAAGACTTGACACTCTGGGGCTAACCTGTGTCGAGTCTTCAAAATTCGAGTAATCAGAATTGAAGGAGAACTGGCCTACCAGTCCGGAACACGGGGGGGGGGTTGGGCGCCGTAGGTGTAGTCCCCCTAGTATATATATATAAAATGATAAGACTTTTATGTTGCGTTTTTATGTCCCGTTTTTGTGTCACGTTTTTTGTCAAGTTATTTGAAACGTTTTGAAACTCAGGGGCTACCCTGAGTGTCGAGTCTTCAAAATTCGAGTCACCAGAATTCAAGGAGAACCGGCCTACCAGTCCGGAACTCTGGGGGGGGGGCGCTGTGGGCGCCAGGGGAGCCCCCTCCTCCTTTGGAGTCTTCAAAATTCGAGTCATCAGAATTCAAGGAGAATCGACCTACCAGTCCGGAACCCGAATGGGTGGGGCGCCATAGGCGCCGGGGGGGGCGGAACCCCTAGTATATATATAATAGAACAAAAAAGTTAATAACACGGTCTTTCTGACATTTATTAGTTTGATACTTATTACCCTCCCAAAACTAAGGGCTGCTCCACTGACAATTTATTCTATATGCGCATTTATGAAAAAATACACACGCGCGCGCGCGCACACACACACACAAGGAGTCACTCAAACCCTCGAGGTCTAAAGATGATGCTAAAGACCTAATGATATTTAGCTATTTAATTGCATGATATTTAACTGTATAATTATTTTAGTATATACTACATCTACCACTGTATTACTTTCTTTGTTAGTTGATTCTGTTTCATTTCCAGTCATATTTTTCACTGATTCTTCAGCACGTTGATTTCCCATTTCTTCTTCAGAACATCTTCCACCACCTGTTTAGGTTTGGGTATGTTTTCATTACTTTGACGATTTTCGATTTAACAAATTTTTATCGATAATACTTGCGTCATTACTCGCTGACGGTTGATTCATGAGAACAAAAATAGCGAGCAGTAGAGTGGGGGGGGGGGAGGAATGAATCCCATTAATCACCTTCACCATTAAAAAAAGTTCATATATATATATATATATCAAAGTTTAACCGTTAGCCGGTTAATCTCGTGAACTCAGTTGAGATAACAAACGGCCACGCCTCAAGGCTAAAGCGTGATTTTCCAAGCGTTAGTAGAGATTAAGATTTCGTTTTATGTACACAGAGAGCTAACAGTGGGCTATATAATTTTAATCCATGTTGAATCACCGGTCTGTGTTCATTTTACTTATAGACAAAGAAAATAACTCCTCTAACGTTCTATGTTCATCAAAGGGAGTAGGCAAACTCTTTAGCCTTAACTTTTGGAAATCGATAGGCAGCAGTAACCTATTGGAAGTTCAGTTCATGACTACCGACGATTTCACTTCGGGGGGGGGGGGGAAGAGTACGGCAGTCAACTGGTACCTTCTAATATTCCTATATATTATTGAAACAGGGTGTGTTCTATGGTCGATTTTTCTGATTTGCGGAATTAAAAAGTTTCTGGTAGGATTAAAATAAAACATTCCTCTGTCAAAAGTGTCTATTTCTTTGTCCGCTTTATACTGCTATGAATCGTTGGACGTTATTACCACCAAATTCCGCTTCTTTTCCACAGAGTGCTGAAAGACCGTAGGCCATATCCGGATTAAAATTTCCCACTCCTCTGACACACACACACACACACAGGAGAAAAATTTGTCATATTATTAGCAAACACTAAGTGCTAATCAAAAGTCCCCGAACTGGCTGAAAAAAAGTAAGCATAACTTTATAACAGCGTTTTCTTCAGTGTGGTCCATATTTATACATTGAATTTGAATTTGATGTTTCTGCTGCTACTGGAAATACCACTCTTTCAGTGTTGAGATCGCATTCAGCACCGCCTTCAATTTGGTTTGGATCTCTGAAATTCACGACGCTTCGGAGATCCAGACTAAATAACGAAAAAAAAAAAAAAAAAAAAGGGAGAGGACGCCAGGTCTGTGAAAACAGGGAGGGTGCAACGCATTGCAGTGTTGCTCTTTTGTCTAAAAATTATAAATAAATAAAAAATAAAAATATTCCGAAGAGACAACACAGAGTAACGTATTGCAACAACTAGTTCTGAGTGTGCCATCTGGTTGTTTTTGGCAAACTTCTTCCAAGGTAAACGCTTAAGAGAACATATTTGATGCTGTTCGTTTACAATTTGGCCTGCACGAACAAATTCTCGATGCATAACTCTTTCAAACTGCAAAAAATCTTGATTCAGACTCTTTATTTTTATTACAAACTAAACTACACTATTAATCCTCCGTGTACACAACACCACTATCTATCGCCTGCTAATAGTATTTTTTTTCCCTCTGGAAATTGTGTACGCAAGCCATTTTGCCTATATGGGGGATGAAAAAGTGCTGCCTCCGTATGAGATCGGCTAACTCACCTTTATTAGCCATACTGTTAAGATATAGGAATAAATTTGCAGTGTTTAAAATATTTTTTTACAATATATTTTCTTCTCAAAGTGCAACGCCCACATTTCAAGGGTGGTTTGAACATGAACAATGACGAACGAAAGAAAAATTTTCTTAAAAACCTTTAAACCGCATGCTTGAAATTGCATTTTTGGATTTAAAGAGTTAAATTATCCTTGGTTATTCTGTTTTTTATTATTATTTCTTTCCCCTTCCCCTGATATTCTGGATATGGTTTCGAATTCCACTGTGGCACGAATGTTTGTGAATGTCTTTAGGTGGCAGGCGATTTTCGTTACCTGTATGAGTCCACCACTTTGCTTAGGCTTAAAAGTTATCATATCCAGTTATCTAATTCTTTTCCCATCCAGAGTAATAAAATGTACGATAGATTTACAAACTTTTCGTGGGTGGGATTCACCTTGAAAAAACATTCAGACTGTATGTGCGATGAACTGAATTGTGTTTTAGTAGATTAAGTAGCAATACGAAAAACTGGAAACAATATTAATTTTGCATCTTATCCATAACGTAACAGATTTTCTTGTTATACGAAAAACTGCACGTGTTAAGTTCAATCAAGTAATCAGCGTTCACGGATTACCTAAAAATTTTGAAGATCCAATTTCGCATCTCTAGGTAATATCACTGAAAAGCGACCAGCGAATACTGCTACACATTTCTCCAAACGAAATTTTCTTACGTAAATCTTCATCATATGAAAAAGGGAAAGCGAATTAAATTGAAGTATGAAAATTAAGATATCGTCGAGGAGAAAACTCACCTTGTACTCAGATGTTGCAAGTGTTCTTGTGATTTCTGTAAAGACAAAGAAAAATTTTAATAATATTCAACAGGAAGAACTTAACGAAAATAAAATAAAAATGCAGTTATGAAATTCATATCCATAGCTATAATATTACCTTTGCATAGCGGGAAAGTATATTTTTTTAAAGATAATCCCATTCAAATTTTAGTGACAAATCACCTGTCAGAAAAGTATAAAAACAAATATGCACGTGAAATGACTGTAGCTATATACAATACTAAAACTGGAACGTGGTTTAGAGTTAACCAATTTTCAGCAAGATGTTACCACAGGATTCCATATTAGTCATCAAATCAGTTCGCGGAAGGCAGCACAATTAGAGCAACTGTTTAATTATGACTGCCAAAATTAAAAGATAGAAATGATGGTGAAATAACACTAAAGAAACAGTTGGAGAGACTAAACCGACTGAAAAAAAAAAAAAAAGGAATGGGAACTGAAAGGGACGTGTGCTCCTCCGATGGTGACTTCGAGCATCTGTAGAACGCGAAGAATTTTTATAAGACCTCTTCAGTTACCAATCGCATGTAGAGGTAACAATGTTTTCCTTCTAAGAAGTCAGGCGTTTCATCCCCAAAACAGAAAAGCCGGCCAGAAGAACACAGACAATTAACAGACATAACACTGGTTTATGGCATTAGTTGTTACAGTAGTAATCCTAAACATTAACAACTCACCGTGCATCAGGTGATTTTTTTTTCAACAAGTAGTTAAAGAGCTGTGCAAATTAATGGCAGAACATAACCAAGCTCTAATGCCTTGGTTTCCATGGCTGCTTTATGTAAGTTGAGCAATGCTCGAGTTCGACTTGCGTACCAAAGAACTCACCATGATTAGACTTTTTACGAAATTTGGTGATATGGAGTGACAAATCCCAATATACACATTCTTCTACAAGCTGCCAGAGAATGTTCAAACATGAATAATCTTGTTTAATAACCGCGGTTATGCTTTCCCTGGTTTTTCATAAAAAAGCTCTTGTCTGAGTGTCCAGAAAAACAAAACACCGAAAGTCATACTGACGTTCTGGCAATTCTGTATTATCTATGTTGTGGTGATTCGATGAGAATGACACAATTGAGTATCCACATGATAATGCACCATGTCATACTACATAACTTGAGGCAAATAGTACTGCAAAAATTTGATTATCTAGCACAGAGTTTTGATCCGAACTCTATAAAGTACCTGGGAAAAGTTAAGAGTCACCGCTTAATATACAAACTGATAGAAAGTACGACTGGAGGAAAACATTTGGAATTCATGTTCTCAGATTAGTGTTTCTATGTTTAGAAATGTTTTAAATGTCATTCTTAAAAAAATAATGTGTGTTTGGCTGTTAAAACATGTAATATAAATAATAAAGTATAAAACAAATACTGATAAATGCAAATAATTGTATTATTTGCATTTAACCAACCATTCTCATTTCAGCCCTGTAGTGTTCTCACACCACTTGAAGATCAGGTCTTTCACAAGAGTAACAAAATATTGTTTACAAACAACAAAAACAGAGCTAGCAATGCTGCTGGCATGGGCTAATTTTTATGTGACATCCTTTAACGAAGGACCCTAGGAACGGCAGATCACGTATTAAAATTCAGACTAAATTATACACTAAGAGGTCAATTCTATTAGACAGGTGTACATTTATCCAATAGCAAGTGCCCCCCCCCCCCCCCTCAGTCCTTTAGCCCTCAAAATAGCCCAATTTTAGGGATAAAGGTTCCAAAATTCTGAAAGCGTTCCACACGGAGGCTGATCTATACAGTTCGACTATGTCACACAGTTGTCTCAGACTGAACAGCAAAAACAGCTCATTCCACCTAATTTCCAGATGCTTGGTGAAAGTATATTTGATGACTGAGGAAGTTAATGAAGTATGATAAAGTCACTCCGATGTTCCTAGAACCAATCTCGAACGATTTGTGCATTGTGACATACCACAGTATCCTGCTGGAAGTAAACGGCCAGATGCAATAATTCATGCACATGAAGGATGCACCTGATCGATAACAATGTTCAAAAAGGCTTCAACATTCCAACGTTGGTCATCAAGAAAACAGGATTTCCATACCACAACAACCAACTCGCAGCGTTATTACCTTGTTACATGTAAACGATGAATTCGATTCATGATTCTATCGCTATGCATAGTTCTGTTATTAGCGTGAAACAATTTGAATGGTCAGTCGATTTTTTGTACTCAAGTGTACAGTTCAATATTCACGTGCCCACAATATGCTTACTGCTTGCTTTTAATTAGGGAGTGAATTTGATGAGGTCATCTGCTGCTACTGTATCCGGTCACAGTAATTGTGCTGGCTGGATGTTTTGTGGTTGCTGAACCATTGTCGGTACCACCCTCTAGTCAACATTGTTATGTGGGAACATCTAAGTAGAGTGGCAATTACGTGTTATTACTTGCACCGAAATGTCTGGCGCTATCGTACTGCGCTGGAAGTCACTTCGAGCGTTGGTCCTTCATTGTAGAATTGCGCGTACACACACATACACACTCCATCTCTGAAATACATGTTGTTTATGACATGTATATTCTGACTATTCTGCTATTCAGTACTCAATACAATACTCCAGGAAAAAAAAAAAGTCCCCCCCCCCCCCAGTTCCAACTGTTAACTTCACTGTTAGGCCAGTACCAGAATTTAGTGTAAAATGGGTAAATTATTAGAATCAGTTTATTTCAACATTTTTCTATGTATGGAATTTTTATGCTTAAACTTAAAAACTTTTTAAAGTTTTTAAGTTTTAAAACTTAACTTTTTAAAACTTAAAAAAATAAAACTTCATCATATATGGCTTTGCCATCCAAGAAAATGTATACTTGAATAATTCTGGGTCAGTCAATTAGAACCTCCACCTAACATAATGCCTGTATGAAACCTCCATTTAATGTAGAAACTATGTGAACGCGATTTGTGGAGTACAGTTTCTTGTTTAGTTCCACAACATGGGAGTCGAGGTTTCTGAACCGGCAAAGCATGCAGGTGTTTGATTTTCTAATAGACCAATTAAAGAGCTAATTATTTAACAGGAGGCTCTCCTGCTGACAGGACATTTTGAAAGTTAAATGAATTAGGCAGGGATAGTTGGCATATTACCTTCAACGCTTGTCCCCTCCAATCTAGTTTATCGAACATACTGGTAATACTGACCCAACAGAAAGGTCAAGAACATCATGTCAAACTTTGTTAGCGTGAGAAAGTCGCTCTATTATCGTGTGCAGTCAGCATACTTCAGTTTGTAGCGGTTAAGCTACGAAACATTAGCATAGGATAGAAAGCAAAGAACACAAAATTAACATCACCTGGGCCTGTGTCATAAATGATGGTTCTAACTTCCCCTTACTCCTCCTCATAAAGAGCATTGAATAAAACCCTCTACCAGTTCGGGTCAATTTTGTTTCGAGTGAGCGTGAAGCATGACCAAGTAACTTCCTCTCCCTCTCTAGTTGCTATGATTTCATCTGACAATCGGACGTTTGATCTACCTTTACCCTCGCAATTGTGGGGAGCAGGTCCATTAGTAATGGACGGTGTAATGCATCTCATTAGCAGCAGAAGAGTCACTCGAGGTTGGGTCCAGTAGCGTGCCATAACTTCGTTCTGCCTTTCTTCAGTTGTCGTCAGTAAAGGTCAACGATTTATTTCTTCGAGATGCAGTCTTGATTCTGTGAACTCTGTATTTGAAGGCGGCCATTGTGCTGAAATAGGATGCATATAAACACTAATTTGGGAGGGGCGGGATGAAACAAGTAAATTACTGCTAGTATCAAATGTATTTCTTTATAGAAATACATTTGATACTAGCAGTAATAGAGGTCAAAAATTCACCAACAAAATAGTCCCTTAAAATAAAGTTGTAAATTAATGAAATAATTTTCAGCTTCAGAAGCGTCTGGTAAATTAAAAGTAGATATCCACATTTAATTCAAAGAAAATTAATATCACAGGAATTAGAATTAGAATCACTAATTTATGTCATATTTACAATATGACAGCAATGTGCTTCATTTAAAAAGCATTGGGTGGGGGTTCCTGTGATATCGGAAAACCGAAGCACTTTTTTTTTTTCAATATACAAGCAGATATATGTAAGAGAAAAATATTTAAAACACATTACTGTATTATTAGACATTCTGATTTATCTAATCAGGTTAAAGAGGGATGATTAAAATAAAGTCACATGTAAAGGAACGCTAGAATGGATATGAGGTTCGACAAAATTTATACACGCCCCAAACTTGAGCCAAATTAAAATATTAATCGTTTACATATTGCTGGGAATATCGTTTGGAGTATTTGTAATGGCTGAACACATTTTTATTGTGATGGCCACCAAACTCAACCTAAACAGAAAAATCGGATTTTGCTTTGTGACAGACTTTTTTCCTGTTTCCTGTCGTGAGTAAGCAGATAAACTGTCGTTAGACATAAATTATCTTTAGCATTACGAATATCTACATTATCATTTACACAGGTTTCAGCTGTTTATTCCTGATTCACCTTTAAACATTCAGTTTACCCTGGAGGTATTCGTTTATTGTGATTTTAAAAAAAAATCCGCTGGGTGAAATGCAATTTAAGATTTTTTTTTATTAATCTTAATAATCATGTTTCAGAAGCCAATGAGAAACCGTCTGCCTGATACTGACAGCTGTTCTTAAATATCATAGGGATCATCTCAAAGAATACAGCCACCTCGCAGCTAGTTAAAAAAAAAATATCTGCACGACTTTTTTTTCTTTTTTTTTGCCAATATGTAACAATTTCAATGGAATGTGACATATCATCAGGGAAACCGACATGTGGAACTATAAGCACTCCATATAATTTCGTCAGTGAGTTTCGAACGACTTAAAAATTACTTGTAAATGCGTTCTGCAAACAAATAACGATTTTTAATCAGGTAGTTGAAAAAAAAGTTACGTTATCTAGATGTAAAAATAAACTTAAATCAAACTCACTTTAGACTTAAACTTAAATGAATTACATCGAAGATAGCATTCTGCAAACCATAAAGGCTACATCTCTTTAAAATTCTACAACAAATCTGTAAATGCTTGAAGACACCTATAACCATAGATATCGGTGAAAGTGCATGATTTTCATCGAGTGATGAATATCGCGCATAACCTATGATTTGCATTGAGATTTTCATTTCAGTAAACGGTAGATGTAATAGTGAAACAATCTGCAAACGAGGTTTGCGATATGCAACGTTCATCATATATTATACAGTACTCTAAAAAAGTATTCGCACACTACCAATATCCTCATCTTCACGATATGACATATAGGTTATTGTCGCATTTGAAATAAATTTTTATAAAATGTCTACTTTGTTACTTGTATTAAACAAAGAGGACTTTGAATTTTTAGATGTATTTATAAAGTAGGATCTCTTCATGTTTATAAAGGAAGTTCCCCCACACACACACACTTATCCGCGGTCAACTCTGGTCCGAAAATATTAAATGGAAAATTCCAGAAATAAACAATTTATAATTACATTGCCAAAGTGGATCTTTGATTCAACATTTGATCCAAAGTGGATATTATATCCAACATTATTTAAAGCCGAATGTTTGTAGAAACTATGAAAGTTTCGTAAGTTGACCTGAGAGCTTACGAGAATACAATCCTCGGCATCCACGAGTTGCCTTAGCTACTTAAATCAATTCTTTGACAAATCTTTAGATGTGGAACTACTTTTCATTTCTGTTTTGTCCTGCGCATATTTCAAATATTCATTTAGTTCCATTACGACGTTTGCATCCTAGTCCTTACCTTAGTAAATCTCGAGGATGCCGAGGATTGTATTCTCGTAAGCTCTCAGGTCAACTTACGACACTTTCATAGTTTCTACAAACATTCGGCTTTGAAATAACGTTGGATCTAATATCCACTTCGCCTATGTAATTTTACATCGCCGAAATGAAGCCGTATGGTTCTTTCACAAGTTTTAAATTGCGCGCCGTTCTGAGTAATTTTCGATTATCAGATCGGCTGTCGCCAGGGCCGACCATTTCTGGGGTGGGGTTGCTGCAATGCTCCCGGGTTCCACGATCGAGTGGGCACAGTCGCTACACATTTGCGGGAACGTTTTTTTTTTCTTCTTCTTCTAATTTTGCTTATAACTAAAGGGATTTCATCGACAGAATCTTAGGTGCCCCGGTAATAATAATATCTCTGTGTTTCTCTATTATATTAGTGTTTTGTGTTCATTAAACGTTATGTTAACCTGTTATATTTCGAATATGTTTTTTTTTTTTTGTTTGTTTGTTTTCCTGCCAAAATCATTTGCTTGTAAGAGGTTTTACAATACGTTTATTTCGAATCCTTTAATTTTTACCTTTGAAAAATATTTTAGGACCCAAAAGGTTTCTTGCACCCGGGCCCCTTTATGGAGAAGGCCGATCCTGGCTGTCGCAGTGGTTGTGCACGGTGTCGCAGTGCTTGGTTTCAAGTAACCCTTATTTTATTTAATAATGGCCCTAAAGCACAAGAGTAGCTGGCAATTCGGATATGCCAAAAAAGAAGCCGTAAAGTGTTTCTTTTTAAGTGAAAAATGTGAAAGTTCTCGGTTTCATAAAATAATAAATAAATAATAATAATAATAAAACGTTTGCTGAAGTTGCTAAGATTCCATTCACATTCAGATAACTTTATTACGGTATGTTGTTATAATTGTTCTATTTTATTATTAGTTATTCTTATTAATCTCTTACTATGCCTTCTTTTATAAATTAGCCCCTGTAGCTCGGTCGGTCCCCCAGAACAGGCAAACCGTCCCCGTGAACATACACGGATTACAGTCAAGAATACTTAAGACGGTCACTACAACCATAGGTCTGATTCGTCAGCTATGCAGGTCCCGAGCCAGATAAAAATAGAGGGGACTGAGATGGTGCCGTACCCTCCCCACGTATAAGGGGGCTCACGGCCGTTGAAATTGTTCAACTTGGAACGTATCCCCTGCAGATAAGGGGGGGGGGAGGACTACTGTATATGATCAGTTTAAGTCAGACAAGAGACTGATGCACGGAAATGTGCTAAATCAATCAATACATTACTGAAAGTTGCCGTTAAAATAACGATAAACGAATATTAGTAACTTCTGGATAATATCTTAAACTGTAATATCAAAAATATCATGTTTAGAATAAAAAATAAATAAATCACATAATTACTGAGATCCAATTTGTAATGTCATATTGCAATTTAGAAGAACGAAGCAGTTTAAGATAAGAAAGGAGATATGCGACAGGTAGACATAACATGATGCTTACAGCTTCGCTGGTTAACAACACATTGAAAAAAAAAAGTCAACATTTGTAAATCGTTACAGTACAGTTTACAAATCTTTAGCTGTAGAACTACTTTTCATTTTGTTTTGTCTTGCGCATATTTCAAATATTCATTTAGTTCTATTACGACGTTTGCATCTTAGTCCTTACCTTAGTAAATCTGCAGTACACTAAGAACATATTCTTCAGATCTCTATGCTATTGTTTACTTCCCAGTTACTGGGTGCCAAAATCAATACATATTTGTTACTAATATTACATGGTCAATTATATTTCACAAAAATAGACGTAATAAGAGTTTCTCAACCCACAAAGGAAAAAAAAAATTATTTAAATCCCACCTATGGAAGGTTATAAAACCTCGTCGTTGTCATCTGAACAATTCAGGTATAGGCTTTTTATGTCCTGTTCCTGCTCTTCAGATGAAGTTAGTCTTTCCAGCTTAGTCTTGGACGTCCGCGGTCTCTTCTTCCTGTAGGTTTATATTTTTATGCTAGTTTGGGAATCCTATTGTTATCCATCCTTTCTATGTGGTGTAGCCAATTTTGCTGATATCCTTCTATTTCTTGAATGATGTTCTTTGTATTCTAATCGTTCTGTGTTTTCCTTTTTATCTAATCTAGTGAGTCCCAGGAAAGGTCTTAGAAACTTCATCTGTACTGCTTCCAATCTTCGTCTGTTTCTTTGTTTAAGAATCCAGGTTTCACTTCCAAATTTCAGAGATGGTTTAGAGGTCAAATTATGTAATCTTAATTGAGTATCTTTAGTCATTTGTTTTCCAAAATTTCTTTTAATTATGCCATTCATTCTATTGTAAATTTGTAGACTTGCTTCCAACGTGTGAATCAGTATTGTATTGTGAGATTATATTTCCTAAGTATTTGAATTCTGTAACTTCTATTATTTTATTGTTAAGCATAATTTTGACATTTTGAATGGTGTTTCCACACATTGCCATAGTTTCTGTTTCAGAGATTTTCGTTTTAATTTTTTTTTGCTATTTCATTTAGATGGTTAGTTGCAATTTAGAGTTTATCTTCTGAATTTGAAATTAGTACTTGATCATCTGCATAAAGTATTGTATTTAGCTGTTTATTATTTGTTAGTTTAATTCCATCTTTGAAAGTTGTTTTCCATTCTTTTAGAATTCTGTTTATATAAATGTTGAATAGGATTGGGGATAAGCCACAATCTTGCTTTACTCCTTTATTTATAGTTTCTGATAATATTCCATCTGCAAATTTGATGCAAAATTTTGTTTCTCTGTATAGACTTTTTATTGTTTTAATTAATTTAGGAGGTATTTTATTGTCTTGTAATATTTTACAGAAGAGATTTCTGTTCAAGTTATCATACGCCTTTTCGTAATCAATAAATAGAAGAAAAGTGGTCAGATTAAATTCTTTTCTTTTTTCTATGATCTGTTACATTGTGAAAGAAGCATCTGTGCATCCTCTCCCTCTTCTAAAGCCACACTGTTCTTCTGCTAAATAATTTTCTGTATATTTAATTAGTCTGTTCTGTTATAAAACCTATCCAACATAAATACCGTGGATGACATAAGTCAGATAATCCGAAACCATGCCCTAGAGAAGAAATAAACATGGAACTTTTTCAAGCTACTTTAAGAAAGGTTATGGTAGTCTCACAAGACATTCACAAATATCCATGCTAATAGCGGGATTCGAACCAGTCACCTAGTGGCTGTAGAACGAAAGCGCTCTCCAACCTACTCTCTCTCTCTCTCTCTCTCTCTCTCTCTCTCTCTCTCACACACACACACACACACACACACACATACAATGTTTACATTTCTAGCTTGAACACGCGATTTGCTTTTGAATTTGTTAATCTTGAATCTGTATACCACATATTAATTTTAAATCGTTAATTTTAAATATTAATATTAAAAGCAGCACACAAGTGCAACACTGGATCAAATAGTTTTTTCCCCAATTTGGTTGAACTGTTACCTTGAACAGAATAGCAAATTGTTGTGCGTCGAGATATTAAGGAAGATTTTCGATTTGAAAAGTTTGCATATCCTTTTCGATACAGAACCAAACTTGGTGAATAAAGGGTGCAGAAACTCACAAGCAATCACCATATGCATGAGGCAGCTACAGTTATAGAAAATTAAGTGGCAGGTGTTGGCAACAGCAGCAGCAATAACGATAAACAGAGGTGACTGTCCGATTATTACTATCTTATTCAGCTGCTGCCATCAAGAAAGTGTATGATAGAGAAAAATAATAACGCATCTAAGAAATTTCATTTGAAGCAAATATCTATTTAGAAATTTTATGCATTTCATGTTCAATATTATATATGTTACTGTAAAAGCCCGAAAATTGGTAAATCCTAGGTTTTACCATGCCACGTAAATCTGTTACATTACAGTCAATTAAAGATAAACCAGTTCAGATTTTCAAGTACGAGGTGGAAGTATATGCCAAAATTAATGCAGTATCATCCAGTTTTCGTTTAGAAACCATTTTCAATATTTTAATTTTATTTTATTTTTGCATCCAAACCAAATATGCTGCCCCTAACTGAATAACCCTAAAGCAAAAACATGCGATCGTTTAATTTTTTTAATACAAGCTCGCATTTGACAGTCTTTCAAAAGATTCATTCAAAAGATTTCGAATCAAGTTATCCGAGTTAGAAAAGTACTTGCTGCACTTTACTCCAACAAAATGGCTGGTATTTTTGTCGTCATACTACTTACTGTATGATCCACTTACTATTCTTGTTATCACTGTGATTAATGCAACACATACTTGTGTTCCTTTTTTTTTTGTATTTTGGGCTATTTTATAAAATAAGCCTAACATACACTTACAGTATTCGACTTATGAGAAAATATTGTTGTTATTATTATTATAGCTCCTCCAGGGAGCCAATAATAATATAATACAATACATATTGATACTTATGTTCCCTTTATTTCTTGGACTATTTTATAAAATAAACTCTCTGTTCTTGGTCAAAAACCTAACCTACGCTTACAGTACTCGACTTATGATAAATTGATGTTATTATTATTATAGGCTCCTCCGGGGAGGACTTCTTCCAGATCACAAAAAGCCTAAATACCTCCAGGCGTAGACTTCTGTGGCTAATTGGTTCAAAAGATATATTTCGGTGATTACACCACATTTTTTATTATTCAGTTATACAAAATACTGAAATAATAGTTCCCGACAAGTTTCGTAAATCGTAGGATTTACATCTTCAGGGGGTAAATAGTATAACTTAAAGTTTAAACAAGAGAATTAATAAATACAAATCATAACCGTCTGGCTATTCATAAACTCAAATAACAGAATGCAGATATAAAACGTTATTGAAGTTGAACAATACTGGACGATGTCACGTGTTCTTGTTCTCGTTCATACAGTCCGAGCTCAGATTGTGGTAGATTTTTTATTAGAGCTGACCACACTTGATTGAGAATTAAACCTTGATTTTTATTGCATTGGGTTGGGTTTTTTAGCATATTAGCAGCTTCTTTAAATTTTCTCATATAACTGTTGTTTTCTATGTATGACATCGTCGTTTTTTGCCAGAGTACATCGTGTCCAGTGGAAGTGGTATGGAAAGCAAGACCCGTTTTTTGTTCTCTTTTGTATTGTACGTCTTTTTGGTGTTCAGCCATGCGTATTTCTCCAGATCTTCCTGTCTGTCTTACGTAGCAAATCCCACAAGAGCAATGGATTTTGTAGGCTCCTGGTTTTTTAAGAGGATGATGAGGTGGTTTTGGTGGATGTAGGAATCTTGAGATTTTTTCCGTAGGAAGGAAGGCTACTTTTATGTTGTGTTTGTTCATTAATTTGGCTAGCTTATCTGTAACATTTTTGATATAAGGACGCGAGATTGCGTTTTTGTAATCCTGTTTTATTGTGTTGTTAGTTGGAGGCATTTTAAAAATTCTCTTGATGGTTTTTGTTTCATATCCATTCTGTTGGAAGATTTGTGTTAAGTATCTTAGTTCTTTATTTACCCGCGCGGTTAGCCTAGTGGCTTTGCGCTTCGCAACCATATGCTTGGGGAAGGAGTGTCCCAGGTTCGATTCCCGTTGTAGACGTGAGAATTTGAGGATCTTCCTCAGGCATAGCAGGGTTAGCCGGTCTTGGGCGCGGTCAGTAGGGTGTTTTCCGCCAGTTTATCTGGCGTTTTTCATCCCGCAAACAGGCAAACCGGCCCGTGAACATACGCCTCTACAGTCAAAAATATATCCCCTCAGCGGCAGACCAGGCGACGGGTCGGTTGGGAGTAGTACTAACAAAGAAGTCCCATCTAAAGTAACACGCGGACCCTGCATGGGAAGCGGGAATAACGCGTAGAAGAAGATCTTAGTTCTTTATTTACATCTTTCTTGTGTGCTGGAGATATTATCACTGGCATTAGCAAACCTATTTATGGAAAAATTTGAAAACAATGCTCTTAAGAATTACCATAAAAAACCAAAAATATGGCTACGCTATGTGGACGATATTTTCATCATATTCAATGGAACAACAGATGAACTTATCAATTTCAAAGATTATCTCAACAATTTGCACAACACCATAAAATCCACTTTAGAACAAGAAGAAAATAAAAAAACTTCCTTTTCTGGATATTCTATTAGAAGTTAATGAAGAAAGTAAACTCTCCTTCTCAGTATATAGGAAGCCGACAAACACTGGAAGATTTCTAAATGCAACCTCACACCACCATCCTTCACAAAAAAAGGTTAATTAAAACACTTCGAGACAGAGCATACAATATCTCCAGCACACAAGAAAGATGTAATGAAGAACTAAGATACTTAACACAAATCCTCCAACAGAATGGATATGAAACAAGAACCATCAAGAGAATTTTTAAAATGCCTCCAACTAACAACACAATAAAACAGGATTACAAAAACGCAATCTCGCTTCCTTATATCAAAAATGTTACAGATAAGCTAGCCAAATTAATGAACAAACACAACATAAAAGTAGCCTTCCTTCCTATGGAAAAAATCTCAAGATTCCTACATCCACCAAAACCACCTCATCATCCTCTTAAAAAACCAGGAGTCTACAAAATTCATTGCTCTTGTGGGATTTTCTACATAGGACAGACAGGAAGATCTGAAGAAATACGCATGGCTGAACACCAAAAAGACGTACAATACAAAAGAGAACAAAAAACGGGTCTTGCTTTCCATACTACTTCCACTGGACACGATGTACTCTGGCAAAAAACGACGATGTCATACATAGAAAACAACAGTTATATGAGAAAATTTAAAGAAGCTGCTAATATGCTAAAAAACCCAACCCAATGCAATAAAAATCAAAGTTTAATTCTCCATCAAGTGTGGTCAGCTCTAATAAAAAATCTACCTCAATCTGAGCTCGGACTGTATGAACGAGAAAAAGAATACGTGACATCGTCCAGTATTGTTCAACTTCAATAACGTTTTATATCTGCATTCTGTTATTTGAGTTTATGAATAGCCAGACGGTTGTGATTTGTATTTATTAATTCTCTTGTTTAAACTTTAAGTTATACTATTTACCCCCTGAAGATGTAAATCCTACGATTTACGAAACTTGTCGGGAACTATTATTTCAGTATTTTGTATAACTGAATAATAAAAAATGTGGTGTAATCACTGAAATATATATTTTTTGCCTAAATACCTATCATATATCGCTTTGTAAACATTTATCGAAGATGCACATTGACTGGTGCTGCATTCCAGTACAATTATTTATAGAAATAACTGAAGCCAACTATCACAGCCACTATGGTGGCGCAGTGATTAAAAAACTTCAGTAAATCTATTGTGGAATCAATGGTTGTTTAGATTTTATTGTTGCTGTTTATGCCAAAGCAACTAAAACTAAGGAGAATGCATTAAGTATTTTATTAAGTATTTTTAATTTGTTTTTACATAGTCTGGAAACCATGCTCTAGTGACTAAACACGGAACTTTTTCAAGCCACTTGAGGCCTGCAATAAGCGAAACGGTGGTATTCATCTTCTACCTAAACACAAACATCTATGCTGCCGACGGGATTCGAACCCGCAGCCTGTTGGTTGGAGAGTGTGTATACTAACTACTCAGCCAACCAGGCCGGAACTGCAACCGGTTCGCGTGAACTGGTTGTTAAATATTGAAGTGTTTTAGAGCTGGTTGTTAAAAATTTCTATGAAAACAAAGTATGTTGTTATAAAATAATCATGATATTATTATTATTGCAAGAGACCTACAAGGAGTCAAGGTATCAGCGAGGGAGGCCACGTGTCATAGCTTCTCTTGTATTTATTCACACTATCCGCTCTCATAACCACCAAAACAAAGTCAATCCAGTCACGCATCGCTCTTTATGAGAGAAAAATCTAGTTCTCAACCGTTTCTTAACTGTATTCATTCAAAACTTCCATGGATGCCTTCTCATACTCTCACCATCCTCCATAGGTGAAAAATTCCATCACTGGTATCCTGTAGATGGAATTTTCCATCTACAGAAGATACGATACAAGTGGTATGATCCTTTCAGAACTTTGTAGGTCTCCATCATATACCTTCCCTCTTTCTCCTGTCTATTAGCGTGTTCAGTGTCTCAATCTCTCGTCATAATCTACATTCCACAGTCCCGATATATCATCGTTAATGTTTTATTTTGCACCCTGTCCACTGTATCTGCATCACATCGGAACAGTGGAGAGGGTGCAAAGGATAATATTACAGATTACATTGGTTATATCGGATCTATTATATTAATCTTATAAAAACGTGGAAAAACAGATGGTGTACAAAATAAACTTCAATGCAAAGGAATGCGAAATCCTAACAATTGAAGATGTTTTTACAACAGATAGGGTGAGATTTGTGTCGATAAATGAAGGCTAAAAACTTAGCTCTTTCCATGTAAAATGCAAATGTGGGGAAGGATTCGCGCAGTAAAATCTTTATATATCTCTTCGAAATGGCAAAGTGTATTATTAAAGCAAAGAAAATGGAGAAAAAAGACACAGAAAATACATAATTATGGCCATTATATGACCACCTGGATTTTAGGTTGAACCATAAACTTCAACCCGCTTATCTTTTCAACATCGGTTAGGGATTGTTATATCTGAATTTTTTGTAAGGAAACAATTTTATAACTTGTTAAACAATTACTAAAGCGCGGTTATTACAAATCAGACTATTATGTACAATGTTTTTGGCGATCCCAGAGGTCTCTTTTTCAAGAAAAAAAAAACTTCTTATTGTATGTCGTAACATAAGTCAGTCAATCCTTTTTCACCAAGCTACTGCTGATCATCAGACATTATCTCGAGCTGCATCTCAGTATCTCAAAACTTTTTCTTCAAAAAAAAACAGAGACATATTGTCAAATTGCACAGACGAGTCTGACAGAATTTTCTACATATGAAAGAAAAATGGGACGGAATTGTTAACCAGTAAGAGCTTCACAAATTTAATGTGCTACATAACACCAAATAATGAGTGTTTTTATTAGCTAAATATCGAGTAACACAAGGGAAATAAAAAGTCATCAAAATGTTACTTTGTGCTTTTATTAGATATTTCCATAATTTATGTATCTCTGACGGTCTGTATAATAGTACGCATTTGGTGATAGGAGTAATATCTAAAGAATGTATAATAATAAGTCGTTCCAGGCGATGAACCGGCAACTTCGTGGTGTATATACTGCGATTCTTATTAGTTAACTGCACCAATGCACTACCGTTTATTTTAAAACGTTCCCAATTTCTAGAACTAATGGCATTTGCGATGGCCATCCTCAAATCAGAAGATCAGCGCTTCGATATTGATTTATATATCAAGGGTAACTGATGATCCGTTACTTTGGTCATGGTCAGTTGTATGTGGAGTTATTCGAGTGAAGAACGTAAAAAAGGAATCAAGACCTATGTAACTGATGGTGTTAATATTAACAAAAAAATAAGTTGTACATAAAAAGATGTTTTGTATAAAATATGTCGGTATCCTCGTTGTATATTTATTTTTTTTATTTGCCTTTTTTTCCCAGCTGTTAGATAGCGGTAGGAGAAGTCTGAAACTCTGACATATCTTCATACTGACAAGTCAAAGTAAGGCAAAGGCATCTTTTTTTTTTTTTTATCTCCCTATATTAGAATTAGATTCTGCACAATATTTCAAAATGCGGAAAAACGTGAAATTACATATAATTCAAACTTGAATCTTAGCTACGTATTTTAAATTCAGATCAAAGAAGTGTAAATTTTAACTGGTTGTGCCAAAAAAAAAAAAAAAAGAAAAAGAAAAGAAAAACATACTCTGACTGAAAGAAAAAAAATAACACAAGCAATATTGAAAAATGTTTGGTATAGGAGTGCTTGCATAATTTATGTAAATTATTTTTATAATTTTGTTTTCTTCAAACTGATTTTAATTAACAAAATGTGATTTAGCGAATGACTGTTTTTCAGAAATGAACAAAAGAATGAACAAAACCTTGCACTATGCTATATACATACATCAGTATTTTTTTTTTTTTCAAGAGTCCTTAACCTTCTCTGCGGCAACTGTCTCGTGTTCCTAGACAATCAAACAATAAGCAGGCGGCTACCATATGCAATGCAACACAACCATCCAGTGTGACATGTTAAGAGAGTGATATAATTTCTGCTTTTATGTAGTGCAAAAAACACGTCCCGTATGTATTTTTAAATAAAAATTAAACTACTGCCATTAGAAGTGTCGGCCATACAACCAGTGGAAAGGGGGGAAACTAACCGAAAAGACCATTTGACATGCCACCTCTTTCCAGTTGAAGTATCAAAAATTGTTGTAGCATATCCCGTATGGACCGGAAAGCACAATCGCTTTCACAGAGAAGAAACGGTCCGTATCTATGCATGACTTCGTATTGTGCATTCACTTTCAATTTCAGAATGAAAGCGAATTTTAATGCTATGAAATAACTGAGCTGTGCTGCATCATGGAATTCAATCTTGCAGTAAATAAACATCATTAGTGAAATTTTACGTTCTCGTCACTTGGATCAGACACACGTAAAACCGCAGCCTCCTCTTATAATTAGTCAGGCGGATCGTGGAATATCTGAGGGAAAATAGTAATCTGAAGATTTCTTGCATGAAAGTAGAACTTCCCTGCTCCACCGGTGATCATTTTTCTAATTATGCATTCACAAACCTATCGCTTCGAACTGGAGAAACACTATCATCCTGTTTAAATAAAATAAAGGTGATATTCCGTAATGTCCAAGTTGATATTTGCATAAAAACATGATTTCATCGTTTTCCAAATTAAAAAAAAATATATATATATTTTTAATCAATATGGTATTGCCATCAGTTGAGAAAAAAGAATGAGTTGTTCCGATACACACAAGATTTGGCTGGTTTCTAAATCAGAGAGAATGCGTGCATATATTAGCACTGTTGGCCAACCAGTGCTGTATTTCTACAAAGTCAGCATAAGAAAACTGCATACGTAACCAAACTTGGTTTCTTTCAAATAGCATAAAAGTTTTGAACAATATGATCTCATTTATTAATAATAATAAATTTTTTCATTCGATGATATTTTAACGTATTATATCGCGTCGTTCAATGTACACATTGATCCCAATTGAGTGGAATAAACAGACCTGCAACGATAGATTAGTCTAAAGTCTTGGGGCCAGACTAAAACTGACTGATCCTACTCTTGGGATGCCATCGTATTCAAGAAAATAAAATGAAATGATCTTACGCAAAGCCATGACTAGGGTAAAGCAAGTAGACCAAACATACCTTGGAGACACAAAATTACAGATGCAATGATTTACATAAAAATATAATAAAAAAAGTATTTTGTTAGTATTTAATGCGTTTCTATATATAAGTATAAAATGTGTTTTTGTTTTAATTTTTGATCGCAAAAAAAAAAAATTCCTAGATAAATGAAAACGTAGACATTCTTCACTTGGAGAGACACATAATTAGAATTTTATGCCAGATGCAGAAATATCTACTTATGGCACAACTATGTATTATGTGGAGTTTTCAACTGAAAGTAATAGCGGTCCCATCGAGAGATGAAAGGGTTTCCTTAAGGAAACCGAGAGAAAATCCACAAATTAGCAATCATAAACTGATCTTAGAACATCAGTTGCTCCTACTAAACTTTCAGAACCTTAGTTGCTTCGGCGTAATAAATCCAAACAACAAAATTGACCGACGTGCACAGACTTATCAATGTTACTTTACTTGGGAGAATCTTTGCATTATTGAATATTCGTTAGTAAACGATAGCGCATTAGTAGATAATGATACCAAAATTTAATTTTTAAAAAAAGGAAGAAAAAATAGCTGGAATTTCTCCCCAATACATGTTTGCGTACGAGAATTATTATTATTTTTATATATATATATATATATATATATATATATATATATATATAAACCGAGAGACTAGTTGCTCTCTACAAGTAGAAAGGTCAGTGGACTAACCAGACTATTATTTATGAAGAATAAATTATATGACTTAAAGCTGAATATTTAATATCAACCGATTATAGAAACTGTCGCTTTGGTTATGATTTAACTTTTACGTAATTAATTATCTTGTTATAAGCTATCCTTTCAGCAATTCTTATTAAATTAGTACTACTGGTTCTGTCAAAAATATTGTTCTAGAAGATATAACTTCAGTGCTTGCCTTATTTATAATAATGAATTTCTGTATGGTGTTCCCATGCCTGGAAGGTTGTCCTAATCTAAGGTGTAGTAAGCGGATTAGTTGAAACTTGCTTAAAAAATAAGAAAAAAAAATATTATAGTTTGATATCTTTATTTTGTTGTGCAAGTTTTATGTTGTAATGAACTCTCTCCAAATTTAAATTAATTAATTTCAATGACTTAAACAATCAGAAAAATATTAACTATTACACTAAGCAGTTTTTGTTTCTTTGATCTATGATATCAGTAGCATAGTACTTTGACCATGCGTTACAACTTTTTCAGGACGGTCTTAATTTTAAAAGTTCTCTCCTGCTTTCCTCCAAACATCGAAATGTCCTAAAAATTCCAATATTTCGGAAATCGTAACCGAATGATGAAGTTATAAACATTGCAATAAAAATATGAATGCTACAAAAGAATGGAGTCATAAAAGATAGCAAATCAGAGGCTGAAGAAAGATCGCAGTTACTCATGCAAACGCACGCATATTGGTCCTAATGCGCGCGTCAATATTCCCATATTTAACGTGCGGCAGAGGAAATTGACCATAGCAGAACTAGTCGGAAAACTTGCGAACAGAGCACTCCACTAATAGCCTAATGCAGGTGTCTTCAATCCGTGACCACTGAAGTAGTTGTGCGGCCCATCCCCCATATTTGTGATGCTATATTAGACCACTAAGAACAGACACCGCCATCAACACTGTTCCAGAGACGTAGAAATACTACAAAAATCATATTAATAAGAAAGTGCACTTTTAAAAGGTGTTGTATTTCAAAATCTGGTTAATTAATAAAATGTTTCGATTAAATTGACTATCAGTACATAACTCTCTTTTTCAGTATATAACTTTCTTTTAGTTTTTTTATATGAAAAATGAAATACCTATCTCTGATGCTCGAATTAAACGTTATTATTTTTTTTTTTTTGTACCATCTTTACAAGTGCCATTTCAAGTTAAGTACGCACACATGGCCTTGGAAAAATCGGAATGTCGATCACGTAAGTATAACAAAAATGCAATCATTGATGAAAAGCAGCTCAGAGCCATACCTGCATTTTTTAGCTAATGACCATTCTAAGTTGCTTTTTTGTTAAGGTATCGCTACCAATTTAAAGGCGGACCATTATGTTTTTTCGTGAAGAATTGATGTTTTTAACCGCTTTTTTTCTCTAGTAGCAACTTTTTTATGCCTATTTCTTTTTAACAGTAATGAAAAGCATTATAGCAGTATCTCTATCTCTCTTTGTCAATGGAATAATACTAATTATTCCCATCAACCACACATATATTGGAGTAGTGATAAAAAAAAAAAAATAGAGTAACGTAGAAGAAAACTGTTGATGGAAAACTTCATCAATTAGTACTATCATATTATCCTGTACACCTCTTGAGAGTATACCTATCAGGAATTTGAAGACGATGAACTATATATCTATTACAACAGTCGCCGAACTCGAATTTCTAACAAAATACCATTTCATTTATTGTATAGATTGTAGAGCAAGCACTGCGTGCTATACAGAATAAAACTCTGAGTTCATATAAGGATATTCTGCATGAATACAGTTTCAATGACCCCATTCAACCGATCACATAAGTTTGAGAAGTTTGGTAATCAAGCGTGGGGGGTGCTCTTAAAAAAAAAAAAAAAAAAAAAAAAAAAAAAAAAAAAAAAACCAGGACATTAATGCAGAAAGGAAACTTAATCAAATGGGAACAAATAAACCCACACATACTTTAAAAAGACAGTTAAACTGCGTGTTATAGACATGGCATCGTTTTATTTTCCTTTTCCAAATGCTAAACGAAACTAAACCTGATCAAAGTCGAGGAGAATGTTCTTTAGTAAGGGGGGAAGAAAAAATGGAACGTATAAAAATCAAGCAAGCAAAAAATAAATAAATAAAATGAAATAAATAAAGAGTTCACAAAACAAATCGAATTATTTGTGAAAGAGTTTTCCCAATTTCATAAAATCGCATACTATCAATTTAATATTCATATTTCATACTTACAATTTATGGTGGCGTACTTCGACTTAACCCGGATGTAATTCCACATTTAGCGAAACAAAATACCGTGACCGGTCGCTCACTAATTATTAAATAACACCAATCTTTTAAGAAAAGTTTAGTTATTTATTTTGTTTATAAGCCCTATTGCGCATAACTCCCACAAGCTAGATATGCTAATACCATTTGCCAAAGTGAAAACATGCACTACTAGTATCAATAGCTTCACAATACACTATTATTTTGTAACTTTAATATTTATTAACTCTAACTCAATAATTAAACTTCAATATTTATTAATTCTAACTCAATAATTAAACTTCAATATTTATTAATTCTAACTCAATAATTAAACTTCATTTAATTCAGTTATAAGCGATATTTTTGGGATACAGAATAATTATCGGTTAGTATCCATAACGAGTTATGAGATCGGTACTTCAGTTCATGTAAATCAGAATTAACAGTAACGACTATAAAACTAATCTCAGAAAGAAAAGTAATGCTTTAACCTACTCAGAATAACCTTCTATGATTACTGGTTTCTGACTTTTCTAAACTATTTCCTTAGAATCTTTGGGCATAAGATTTAAAAGCGGTTGGACAAAATCATTTTGTATAAGAAGTAATTGTAGCCTAACTTTGCAAGATCTTACTAAGAGAGTAAAATAATACGTTTTTATGGATTCACAGAAAAAAATGGTTTATTAAAAAAACTGTCGGTTGAATCCCTTCCTTCTTAGCTGAAACCTCTAAGAGTATTTATCTCACAATTTCTAATATATTTTGCTATTTTCTGGTTTACATAATTACCGTAGCCTTTGATGGTTCTCACAATCATGCAATTTACGTTTTAATGTTTGTATAGTTATTTTAAAATGATATCATTATTTTTTCATGGGAAAAATTAATAATCTGCTGCAGTGGGTAGGTTAAGTACGTATTAGTACAGTAGCAGTCCCTCACCGAACGATAAAAGCTGCCTTATATGCCATATTTCTGCCATTTCTTGACTCATCAGTGTCTCTCATTCTGCCCAACATAATATTCGACAGTCGCGAAAGAACACTGCTTTGCATATTTATTACTTTAAATGTATTAAATTTTATTGCAGTATACGCCAAAAAAGCACAAAGTGCAGATTATGGGTGAAGGTCGATATGAACAGTTCACATGAAATGGATGCAGTCAGTCAAAATAGAAATGTTACGCATCACCCCACATAGTGTCGCATATTATAAGTTTCAATAGTAGTATCGTATAACATGTCTTTCTATCAAATCATTCCAACCCATCTTCTTATGTATCCTAATCTGTTCCACTACCTTTATCACTCTCTAAAGTCTAGAGATCCATCAAAGTCACCTTATGCCGTTTCTGACTTTTCTGCTTTTCAGACGGCAAATTCAACTTCCTTTTTCTAAAACATTTCCATCAATTATGCTATAGTTTAGCTACTGTTTTCCAGTACGGCCATCAAATCACCCAGAAATCAGCAAAGTGATGAATGAAATTCATCTTCCAACTATCACAAACCTCTATATCGGCGACGAGATTCGAACTTGCATGATAGCAGATACGCTAACCACGCAGCCAACATGGCTGACACACACACACACACACAAACAAGATCTTAATTACCCTTACTAACCGCACTGAATCACTTGTATATAAATTTTGTAAATATTTTCTCATTTATACAAGATTTTTTAAATTATTATTACAACTTAATTGTATATGTTGGTCAATAGAGCTGAAAAAAAAATTTTACAGTTAGCAAAATAGTCCCATTACACGATATTACCAAGAAGAAGAAAAAAACTCACTAAAAAACTTTTATTTTGTTGTGCTCCCCCATCCCCTAATTTCAAGTAGTACCAAGTATGCTCTTACAGCTTTCATGCGGTAAGAGCATACTTGATACTCCACTGACATGGAATTAAAACACACGAAAAGATATTTTCATGCTGTTGTAATCCTTATCTACAACAATACAAAGAGTTTTTCACAAAACAATAGATAATTCAATTTCTTTGGCGATTTTTTTTTTTTTTGCATCAAATATAGAAACTACAACGTGTAAAAATAACTTCATATGTTACAGTATATCCAGCTTCCAGTTAGTAACAGACTTAATACGCTACCTCAGCATATTTCAGGTACGCTGTTCATGTTCCTGCGATTTTAATCCCCGCTTGTTCTCGTCTTATTTTTCCTGACTCAGCAATAGATTAAGTCTGAATTTTGCCACGCTTCACCGTTCTCAAATCTTCTGATTCGGAAGTAACAGTGATATACAGTCATTGGTAATCGTGTGAATGACATCCACTACGCATTGACTCAATTCAATTCATTTCATTGATTCTCATCTGCAATTCAATTGTAACAGCCCTCACAAATTGTCAGCAACAGATGGCGGTCTTTTCCTAATGATATACCACTAGGCTGCTAGTCACAGTACGCTGCTTCTCAAGGCTGAGTAAATGCGATTGTTTCTTAGCCTCTGGACCAAGTTCTCACACTTTCACCTGTGAGTCATTCCCGAGGGGAACTACGCCACGATGAGGTCAGAGGACCACCGGGGCAGTTATATTTACAAAATGTTCATCCCAAATTGCTGTTGTGATGAACATTTTGTAACTACTGCTCTCGAAGCACAAAATACAATGTATCATTCAAAATTTCGAAATATTACTGATTAATAGCATTCAAAATTAATGGGAGAAATAAAGTTTTAGGCTATTCCAGTCAAATTAGTAATCAGAGACGCCAACGTAATTTCAGATTTTCTTACTATAGTATTTGCAAGTGTACTTCCCAAGCTTAACGCTTTTCATTTTAAGCGAATGAAAATATTCCAATCTAACGACAGTATACTTAATAATTACAGAAAATGCTGCTAGCCTGGCAGGCATTTCCGCTCTGCAGCTAACAGGTCGGAGAGTGGAAGTATTATTTTTCAACGGGACATTGCACTCTTCGAATGGAAAAGACGTGGGTTCGATTCATCATGATGACAGGACTGTTTATGTGGGCATTTTTCAAATAAAGGTGAGTTAGCCGATCTCGGTTTATTATTATTATTATTATTATTATTATTATTATTATCCCACATAGAGGCAAATTGCGCAAAACAGAAGATAGCCCATGCTACCCTAACCAACAGATTAAGGGAATGAAGGAAAAGGAGAAAAAAAGGATGAAAATTGGCCAGAGAATACAGACAATTAGTAGAAAAAATACTATTACTCGGTAGTAGAGGGGTTTATGACGGTGTGCTGTAGTGCAGAATTCCCTCCAGCGAAGACTCCTTGGAGGTGTGAGGAAATAATAATATTCGAATCCTACTGCGAGCATGGATGTCTTAAGTGATAGATGAATTTTATCACTTAACTGAAGGTTTTAAAAAAGTCCCATGACCTCTAGACCTACAGTATTAATGTACAATAGGCAACCTACGGTATTGGTGTAGAATAAATTTCCAATATATCGTACATTAATACCGTAGGTTAGGTAAGATTATAAATTGTACAAAAATCATTCAAAATAACAGTGAAAAAATATATTACATACATGAAAATGATCCAAGCGTTCGCTCGATTATCTAAGTTAAACTGGTGTACTAACAAGATGTCTTGTGATGTCTCAAAGACATCATTTAGGTCAGTGTTTCTCACCTGTGGTCCGCGACGATGGGACAGGTGGTCGGTAGGCAGACTTAAATTAATTAAATAAATATATATTTTTTAATTTTCCAAACAAAAATTTAAATTTAATAAGTAAGTAAAAATTATTGAAATCAAATTGGGCCTTAAAAAAACCAAATAAATAGCGTCAGAATGTTCAAAGGCAGAAGGTATTAATGTACGATAAAACTACATTGTGTTTCACTTCACCCCTCTTTTATTATTCATCATTCTGCAGCTAAATTTGACGTCATTCTGCCGCTAAATTTGTAGCTGAAGAATGACGAATAATAAAAGACGGGTAAAGTGAAAAACAATATAGTTTTATTGCTTCCGCCTTCCCTTGCTGTTTTGTCAGATTTGAAGTGAACATGTGTTATCCCCATTTCAACCAATTGCTTGTTGTGTATGGATTTTTATTATTGAAGGTGTCCTTCAACCAAGGCTCAGTATATCTTCAGAAGTGCTAAGCGATACTTGAACAAAGTGTGTCGTGAGTTAACCCCAGTATTTATATATTTTTAGGAAACGTTTTTTTAATAATAGAAAAGTGGCTTAGAACTAGGTCTTTGAAAAGAAGAGAAAATGAAACAGGTAATGCTAACTCTAATTGTAATACAAGTGTTGTAACGGCGAGTAAATCTGATACTATTAAAAAAGAAGAAACAAGCAGTTCAAAGAAAAAATACAGTAGGAAATATAACAGTTCATATTTGGAATTCGGGTTTTCTTGGTGTGGAGATGAATGTGAACAGAAACCTCAATGTGTTTTGTGTTATGAAGCGTTGTTGAACGAGTGCATGAAACCTGCGAAACTCCGACGACATTTAAAAACTAAACATTGTGATGTGAAAAATAAGCCAAATTAGTTTTTTCAGCGCCGCTTAGGGACATTAAATCATGGGAAAGATATAATTTTAGCCATGGGTTCCACTGGAAGCATCCGATCTCTTAAGTTTGCGCATAGCGAAAACAGGGCAACCTCATTCTATCGGGGAAAATTTACTACTTCCAGCTATAAAAGATGTGGTAAAAACGATGTTTGGCAACAAGTTACTAAAAGATGTTGATTTGATTCCTCTTTCAAATGGCACTGTTGGCCGCAGAATTAATGATGTGGCAGGTGACAGAATCTCAGTTAATCGAAAGAGTTAAGAAGAGCCCTTATTATGCCTTACAAATAGACGAGACTACTGATGTTACAAATGATGCGCAGTTAATATGCTACGTAAGATATGCGCATGATAACACCAATCATAATGATATTCAGTTTTGTAGAACTTTGTCATCCCGAACAACTGAAGAAGAAATATTTCACACTCTCAATAATTACATAAATACACAAAGGGATCCAGTGGGGAAAATGTATAGGCTTCTCTTCGGATGGAGCTCGCGCTCTTACAGGCAGGCATAGTGGGGTTTCTAAGGTCAAAGAAGTAGCTCCGGATATGAATTGGGTGCATCGTTTCATACATAAGGAAGCGTTAGTCTCCAAAGGAATGCCACCAGAATTTAAAACTGTGCTATACAACGCTGTCAAGCTAGTTAATTTTATTAAAGGTCGACTGTTAAATAAAAGGTTATTTTCAGTACTCTGCGATGAAATGGGCAGTGAATATACACATCTTTTGCTTCATTCTGAAATTCGCTGGCTTTCTAGGGGCAAAGTACTAACAATATTTCAATTAAGGCACGAAGTTTTATTATTTGTAAATGAACGTAATTCTGATTTTGCATCACTCCTTGTTGACGAAGCATTGGTTATCAACACTATCCTATCTTTCAGACATTTTTTCGAAATTAAATGAACTAAATCTCTCCCTTCAGGGAAATATTTTATCTGTTCTTGATGCCTACGACAAAATGAAGGCATTCGAGAAAAAACTGGTTCTATGGATTAATTATGTAAAAGACAGACAATTTGCACATTTTCCAACATTTGGAATCCTTTTTAGTGGAAAATAATATTTTTGTTCATTCTGAGTTCGTGGAAAGGGTTTGTGACCACCTCAAAAATCTGAAACGGCATTTTGAAACATATTTTCCGAATAACTTTTATAAGAAATTTCTGTGGGTTTGCGATCCATTTCAGGCTTGCAGTCACGAGAACGACCTTTGTTATCGAAAAAGGAAACAGTTAATTGAGCTTTCAAGTGAGAGTGGACTTAAAATGCAATTCCGTGATCTTGGTTTTGCTCGATTTTGGATCTCGTCTTCAGTGAGAAGTGAATTTCCGGAACTATCTGAAGAAGCATTGAAAATCGTCCTGCAGTTTTTCTACAATCTATCCTTGTGAGAAAGGATTTTCATCAGTCCTTCAAATAAAAACAAAATACAGAAATCGTCTTAGTGTGTGTACCGATCTTCGACTGAAGTTGACCAATATTGAGCCAGATATTCAGAAACTCTGCAAGGGCCGAGAAGCTCAACCATCTCATTAAAAGTAAGTTTATATCATCTTATTTATTTGTTTAATAAAAATTAAAACTTTGTTCAATGATGATACACTTTTAATCGTTTACTTCCAATTTAATTAATTATGTTAGCATATCTTTCAAAACATGCTTTTAGATTTATTATGTTATAAATGGCACAGTTTTTCCGAAATGTTGGTAATTTGTACATAATTTTGTTTTTTAAATTACAAAAAGTCAAAGCGACGTATAGGGAAATAAATTAAAAATACTTTGTTTATTTTTGAAGTAAAACTTTAATTCCAACATTCTAAAATGTTATTTTTCTTGCTTTTCTGTTCGCAAAATCGTCCATCACTATTTCATCACTCAGTAAGGCAAGATTTCATAAACGCAAAAAAAAGGTGCCGCCAGGGGCTAAATCTCCCCCCCCCTCCTCCAGCTACGCCTCTGTAACTTGGTGGTCCGCAGAATTGTTTTTAGGCATTTTACTGGTCCTTGGGCTTAGAAAGGTTGAGAAACGCTGATCTAGGTGATTTCACGCGGGGAAGAATTATTGGAAAGCTTGAAAAAAGCCGCAGAATTACTGATATTGCCAGAGAGGCCTTATCTTTAGCAAACCAATGGAATGTATGTTCCATTCTACCACGGATCATGGACAGATTTTGGGTTAAAAAACAGCAAAACGTAGTCAATGCACTACCACAGGTCAGCTTGCAAGTTGGCTCCATTCAAGCACAAGTACGCAGATATCTCAACAAACTGTGGCAAGCCGTCTGCGACAAGTAAGCCTATACGACCGAAGGCCTGTATTATGTGTCCCTTTATCCAGAGCTCATCGTAGAGCACGTTTTCAGTGGTGTTGTATCCATGAAAACTGAACAAGACACCAATGGACTAATATACTCTTTATAGATGAGAGTCGTTTTAGTCATCCTCCAATTCTAGATGACACTTGATCTGGCGTAAAAGAATTACCATCTTACCATCGCGAGAATGTTCGAGAAAAGGTTAGATACGGAGGTGCTGGGATAATCGTGTGGGGAGGCATTATGCTTAATGGACGCACCGAGCTACAAGCGCTGGAAAAAGGGACTATGACTGGTGATCGATACTGCAACGAAGTTCTTCAATGTCATGTTCTATGGTGTTATAGGCGAAGAATATTTTTATGGATGACAATGCCACACTACATCGTACCCGAACAATGGAGATAGTTCTGGAGAACGAGGATATTAATCGAATCAAGTGGCCAGCACGCTCCCCAGATCTCAACCCCATTGAACATGTTTTAGACGCAACCGGGAGATGCATTGCTGCTCGAAATTTCCCTCCAGAAAAAAAAAACAAGGTCTTATCCTTACTCTGAAGGAGGAGTGAGCCAGTTTGCCTCAAGAACTCCTGAATCACTTGGTGTTAAGTATGGTATGATGTTGTGAGAGCTGCATCGCAGTTCGGGGTGGACATAGTCCATACTGAAATGTCTTTCCGCATCGTTTTCTGTATGTACTAGATGAATTCCTTAACTACGTCCTTAGGAAATGTGTAATTTTTGTCAAAAACGTATTGCAATTTAATTTCTACGAAATCCATAACACATTTTTGTATAATATACTTTATTAGTATGCTGGAAATAAAAATATGTCCACAATTGGCTATAGTTATGATATTTTTTTCATATACAGGTAAAATGTAGTTCGTTATTAGCTTTTGGACACCAGTGTATGTATCCTATGGTGTTTACTATATGGCAGAGCATCGTAATGAAACGTTTGAAAGGTGTGTCAACAAAGGGAGGAGGAAATGAATGTGATCATTGTATGTGTATCATATTTCGAACGACGGAGTATTACGAGAGGTGATCGTTCTTAGTTATTTTCATCTGGGACTGGTATCTGCGATTGATCTCATTGAAAAAGGGAAACCAGTCGGAATCACAATGAACCGGGAAGGGATGGGAGTAGAACATTCAGCTGGCAAAGTGAGCTGAGAGCTTGAGAGATGGAGACTTTAGCCTTAAAAAAATTAAATGCCTATTTCAAATCGAAGTCGGTTTTTATGCAAGACTACTTAATTATAAAAAAAAATAGTACTTCGAATCTAACCGTTTACTTTTTTTTAAGTTTTAAAGTGTTCAAAGCATGGTGGAGGATAAACTGTGTATCTTCAATATATGATTTTATGCAGTTAACATGATTTCTTCCAATATGGAATAATTGCAATATTAAAATACCTACTATCATCAAAAAAATTCTTGCACATGATATTGAACTAAATAGCAAATTTTATGAGCTAGAAAATTCAGTGATCTCCAAACGTTTCGCCGTCAGGGCCACATTGGGTACTTCAGCACTGTTCAGCGGGCCGTAGTAATAAAAAACTCTAGAACTAGATATATAAGTTTTATTGAAAGTAGATAAAACTGATTACAGAGTATGTGAGATTAAATTATCGTATATTAATGACAACGAACACTATCAGCAAATTCTCATATTTTTATCACAAATTATAATAATAAAATCATTAATGTGAATGATGTAACTGTGTTTGTGTTTTTAAAATCTTATTAAACCCAGGTTCAAATTTTGAAGTGCTAATTACAAGTAGCGATTTCAAATGCTCATCAGATAAATTTTCCCAGTATTTTAACTTGATATATTTCATTCGGGAAAAAGTTTGTTCGTAAAGATACGTTGTCCCCAAAATAGAGATAAATTTACAAACAAATTTCTTCAAATTTGCTTGTAAAATTTTGTAAAATTAAATTTTTTTTTCTTGGTTAGTCCATTTTAACCGACCTTTTATAGTCAGAAAGACCGTAACTTGGATTACGGTTACTTTTTGCTATTCTGGAATATATTTTGAACACAAATTTAATTAATGCATTTGAAATCTATCAACACCCCGTGTTTTTTTTGTTTTTTTTTTTTGCGGATTCTTATTGAAAAATTAGTCCAATTGGCGGGCCGGATAAAATCATATTGCGGACCGCATCTGACCCGCGGACCGTAGTTTGGAGATCCCTGAGCTAGATAGTAAACTTAAATATTAGGCTATACAACTAGACTGTTAAGCTTACTATCATATCAAACATATGATATATGCTTGATATGATATTTGCTTGAGGAGCTATTTGCTATAGTCTTCTATCTGCTGGCATAAAATAAATCCCCACATCTTAGATTTTTTTTTGTCTGTTCCACCCGACTGCACAGAGACACATTCCTTGATGGGAATATTTTCTTTCTTTATCCCTGCTTTCTCATGTCTAACACAGGTTTTGCGTTGGCTGAATTAAAGATCTAATTACCATAGTTTAAATTCAATTAAATTATTTGTCGTTATTGATTCACTTTTTTTTTTGGAGGTGGAGAGGATGGTCTTTCATTTTTAACATATGACATTTACCACGTAACATCTTTATTAAAAGAAGTTGCAATGTTTCTCCTTTTAACATGAAACTTCCAAATTTGTGGAATGACTTAAGCAAAGCCGGATCCAGCAGTCCATCTCGCTGAGATAGCGCTAATGCGGTAATTAAAAACCGTTACTACAATGATATCCAATTCTATTATCTAAAGTTGTTAACAGAGAGAGAATAAAAATAAATTTCTAAACCTGGATGAAGCGTATAATTGATCTAAGTAACTAGTAACATTAGCAACCGCTAATCGCCTATTCCTCCTAACAGGTATTTAAAAAATAAATAAATAAATAAAAAATCATAGTTTATGGCAAGAAACGTAATCTAAACCAGTACAGTAGTAATAGTAGTAGCAGAGATGCATTAAATAAATACGGTAAGTTCTAGTCTTATACAAGTGAATACAATTTTCAAGCGCACGTGATTTGAATAATAAATAAGAGAGAGAGAGAGGCCAATGCTGAAAATACTGCATACTCCAAATCCACTAAGCACTGAGGCATAAAATGAAATGCAATTTCGCCCTGTGATGGTAACTTTAAGTGCTAGATAGTTACTGTTCATCGGTTAAATTGCGGAATAAAAATAAAAATGCAACTACTTAAGAGGCAATATTCAGGTCTTGAGCTTTTCGACGCACCTCTTTTCATTAAATATTTTTCTTTCATGAGATAGTGCAGTCTTGAAAGAGGATTGAGGGAAGGAATGGCAAATTTCGCCAAAAGTGGCCAATGACCTTGTGAATGTGTTTATAGATTATTACAGTAGTAAAAAGGAATAATAGAAGCGAGCCGACAATGAGAACTTTAGTTAGCATTGTTGCCGTCTGGAGGAAGCGGAAGAGGTAGGGAAGGTGATAAGGGGCAGGCAACAAACTAACAAATATTAGTAACTAAAAATTATGAGAGAGAGAGAGAGAGATTGAAATTTGCATTTACAACGCAAATGAACCCTCTTCCGGCATCTGCATTCTCTACCCGTGGATCATTACTTACTAGTAGATCCCAAGATTGTTTAAAGGAGGGATGGGGGTTAAATATGATAAATATAAACATGAATAACTTTCCCGATAAAGGAAAAGTTAATCTTTATACATTTCTCTACATTTTCTTAGAACTATAAACTAAATAGTAGTTTTTAGTTCTAAGAAACTAGTAACCAGTTTTCTTTACACGCTAGAGTGAGTAACAATTCATTTTTTTTAGGTTTGATATTAAAAAAAAAATGCCGAATGCCATTAACAAGGCTTTGAACCACTTCACTGTCGATGAAAATCAATAAACTAAAGATAACATAAATAAATCACTTAAATACCTCGAAAGGGTGGATAATAGAGGTCTATTAAGCTAATCAAAGACAAATTATGCTATAATAAATTATGTGTATTTAATATTAGTAATTAACAAGATTTAGTTAAAATTTTTATAAAAATCTTTTTACAATAACAGATTTTAAAAAAAAATAAGGCATGGTGACATTCTTTTAAAATATAAATATTAATTTATATTTAAAATATAAATATATGCATCTCAGATATGATAATTTTGATTTTTAGTGCTGTTAATGAAATCATTAAAGGTCATAAAAAAGAAACGATCAGTTCCGTTTTCATAAGATTTAATATTTCAGTCGCACAAAATCATATACACATATCGAAAAGCAGTGCAATCAAATTCAAAAGAAAAGTAAAAGTAAAAATTTTTCGACTACATTAATCCCTGAACTTTCCGAACACAGACTTTTTCCTTTAACAAAAAAAAAAAAAAGGAGAGGGGGAGAGAGAGAGAGAGAGAGAGAGAGAGAGAGAGAGAGAAAGAGAAGGATTGAGAAAGTAGACAACATTTTTCTTCTAAAAACCTATGGAAGTAGTATTAAGGTTTATCAGTCACGCGGTTACTAAATTTAGAAAGCGTAAAAGGTGAGAATAATGAAAAACTATGCGTCCATGACCTAGGTTCTAAAACATGATGAAGAACGTGTTCTCTGAACATCCCATTAGCTATAAAATGTTCAAAACATTTATAAAATATTTCCAGAATAACAACTTTGATAACATCTTGTAACTAATAATAAGGAAAAAAACATCGTCAAAAGGTCATAAGTTTGTCTATTTCTCTCCTAATGAAGTTGTCACAAAACATGGAATGCTTCCATTTATTCAATAACAAATGATACGAGGAAGGCCTGCTATGGGATCCAGGCTTTATCATCGTCTTTCTATAAAAATCAAAGCTTGTTTTATAAAATATACACAAGGAAAAATGAAACGGAAGCAAATTAGCATAAAATAAACAGAGGTAAACATATTATGACAGTCTTATACTACATATAGCTCATATGTTTCCCTTAAAATAATATATCCTTGTGATTAATAAAAAAAATCACAAAAGATCCTAGCTGGATAAAGATTCTATAATTACAATCAATGAAAATATAAATAACAACAATAAAACAACTTTAACGAATGGAAATACATCATAAAGCAGAAATTGAATCCTTGAAGTTAAGCGCGATCTTACTTATTTCTTTTTATAGATAATTCAGTTCTCATAATTTTTGAGGGGGGATATTCCAATATTGAGTGGTACTGCACAAATCGCGTCGATACTAATGGATTAATTATAGCATTTCAGATATAAATCATTTTTAAATAATTAACTGTCAATATGAACTTTAAAACATTCTATGTAACATTTTTAATATGATGGTTATTAATATCATGTTTCGTATTAATGTGTTTTTTGCGATGTGTATTGTTCAATTCAATGTATTTATACATAACACAAATATTACAAAAAAATTTTCAATTTGAATAACTCAGAAGTTAACGAAAAAAAAATAATTAAGAAAATTTCAGACATTAAACACTTCAGATGCTTATACAAACTGTATCCTAGTCGATTCCCCCCCCCCCCCAAATTCCAGCTCTTTGATGGTCACAGAATATATATATATATATTATTTGTTATCATTATATATATATAATGAATAAAGTTCAAAAATGTGTATTTGATTGCATTTCTTCAAGGATCTACTCGTCTAAAGTACAATGATCTTTTACTGAAGTATCGCAAGTAGGCATATCGATGTGCCTACTGTGCAGCAAATACGCCTGCTAACGAAATAGTCATCATTCATCCGCCTCCGTCTAAGTAGAGTCTACGCGACATGCACCAAGGTCACACCCACTCATGGAAAACAATTTCCTAGCTTGCTGAATGTGATGCAATCGTTCTTTCTTTTTTTTTTTTTAAAGCCAGAATGCCATGGCAACTGCAAGGATGTAAAGTCCGGTTGTTATGGTAACGGTCTCAGATGATCACTATACGGCATAACGTCAGGAAAAGCTAGCCGAAAATCTAATGTATCAGACATTTCGTTGAAGGTTTATTCGGATTCGACTCCGTGGGTTGCTTGTTAAAAGGAGGCATCCCACGTATATTCATAATGACAAAACTAACAGACTATGAAGAATAGTGTGGTGTGGTGGTGATGTGGCCAGTGTCGAGGTCAACTCCTACCTAATCATTTCGGCGTTGGCGAAAACAAGGCATTCTTATATTCGATACGCGAATAATGATGTGGCCTCTAATAACTGATAACATATTAAATTTTGAAATAATAATATTACTGAAAGGGAGCCTTCATTAATCTTTTTTTTTCATCACTTTTCTGCATACAGATTTTTTTAAGATCTGTATATAAAATTGTATGAAATGAACTGTATATTCGTATAGGAAATTAAACTTCACTTCATATACAATATAATACAATTCATGAATGAGGCGTTTGACGTTAATTATTGATATCCCATAACGCTTTAGAATCGCACATCCGCTGCTTAGACAATAAAAAAGGAGATAAACTGCATATCCCACAAATTAATAAGACATAAAGCCTATAATCTGCATTTTCCACATTTCTCTAAAAGCATTTACGCAAAGGCAATCCGCAAAATGGACTACATACAGGAAGAAAGGTGATTGATTTGACTACCAAAGGCAACAGTAACGGTGTGTGTGTGTGTGTGTGTGTGTGTGTGTGTGAGTTAAGGGTAAGTACATCAATGCGTGACGGAAGCGTACGGCACGTTCACTGAAAATCTGAGGTCTGTGATAAAATTTATTCTGTTTTTTATTTATCTTATGCTATAGTTCTGAAATAATAAAAAAAAGTAGTTTGGTTGTGCAATCAATATTTTCGTCTGTGGGCATCTAAGGTAGACATTTCATTGTATGGGGGATACGAATACGATGCAGTGTAGGATGCAAAATGTACAGTTAGTGGCGGCGACATATTACATAGGTGATGCACGAAACAGACACTGAAATAAATGTCTTTGAAGTAAAACCCAATAAAAGATGCAATTTACCAACAAAGTTAGCAAAGTCTGTAAAGAGCGTACTTGAAATAAATAATGAAAGAATACAAATAAACTCTGGCTTTTCATCCCGCAAAATAGGCAAATCGGCCAGGAGAAGAATTTACATACAAAATATACTAAAGGCATAGGGCTGACCACCTTATCCTGGAATAGTAGTTAGGAAATCCAAGGGTGCTTGGAAGGTTATGTGCGCGTAAGGGCCTACCAAAAGCAAAGGAAGGAAGGAAGAAGAAGAATGGACGTTGATAAATAAATACTCGACAAACTTAAATGAAACTATTCTGAAACTTTTTTTCCTGTGAATTTCAATTTCTTATGTGTATTGATTTGTCCGGTCAAAATCTAAATTCTAAAATGTTACCTGAAAGTTACCTTAAAATTTGAAGAAGAAACAGTCTAAATTTTTTTATCCTAAACGATATCTTATGCATACTGGAGAACACGAAGAGTACTGAATAAATTGATGATGAAAATATTTTTTTACAATATATATATATATATATATATATATATAGTGTATTTACAAATATAAAATTCAGATTAAGTACAAATTGCTAGGTAACTACTTACATTTCTACGAATTCGTTTTAATAATAGTGATTTTAATGAGGTATAATGCAATTGTATGTATCCTCGAAGCTTGTGCTATGCTTATCTGAGGATGATATTCATCAGTTACTGCATATTAATTTGTTGCTTTATTGGCAGTAGTTTAAATATGTACCAACCACCCACCCGCACGCACACACTACCCGAGAATTTGATGGTGCATGACTGAACTGGAAGCCAGTTAGTTATAGTGCTTTACATTAGGTCTGCAGTTCTGTTTTCAAATCGCAGTTTGTTTAGCATATCTGGAATATAAAAATTCCAGATGGCTTTTCTGTAATGGTTGTTGTGTTTACATGTGGTGTAGTTAGTTGTCTGTATAATATAATATAATAGTATTATTATCATCATCAAGTAAGAAGGCTATTTTTGAATGATAATGCTAATATAAAATATTTGCATCTCAGTACGACAAATGCAACCAATATCTTAATTTTGATTTTATGGAAACTTACAGGCATTTTTTTTAAAATGGCTGTTGGTTAAACTAGGCCAGCTGAAGATTGTCTGAGAAAGTTTTTTTTTTTAAACTGGACAGCACAACATAGCATACTTCTATATGTCAATACCTTTGACAAAGCAGCACAGTGAACTAATTTTACTGGGTGAGTAACGATGATCCCAAACATATAATTTCTGATGCATCTGTGGAACTCCACTACCGAATAAAATTGGAGGTGATAGTTCGGTCTTGTCTTATTTCATCGTTATCTCTAAAAGAAAGGCATTACATACCGTAACAAAGTGGCCTCGAAACAGTGCAAGTTCTGACAGTAATAAAACACCTTTTGAATATGAAATAAGTTTTTTATTTTGCTTTCTGTTCGCAGAAATTCACTTGGGAGGACTCTCACAAACTAACATGCTATGAAGGTCAGAAACATTTCTAAGTTAGAAGTTACGGGTTAGCGACATGCACGAATGATCAAGAACAAACGTGAGAACGGCCTTCTTAACTAATTACGAAACGACAATGAATTACTCATTTGGAAAACAAGCTGATGACAATAAATAGTACTCCTATTTTCCCCAGCCGTTGAAGAAACATTTCTCTCTCTCTCTCTCTCTTTGCAATTTATTTCATTATAGTACCCTAGTTTCTTTTTCTTTAAAATAGGCGGTATAATATCTTTATATTACATAAAAAGTGATATAATAATAAAACTATGTAATATAAAAAATGCAGGGATGATGATCATAGATCGAGTACATAATAGATACGCATACATTACAAAAGTAAAGAGAAATAACAGACCCACATTTTAGAACAAAATTAATAGAAACTGTCACTTTCATGACATTTCCAATTCTAAACGATAAATTTAACTGTCAAATATATCCAATCCTACAATGGTGTGTGTGTGTTGCAGAGACTTGCCATCAAAAGACACTTTCAATTAATTTTATTTCACAAATTGAATGTTATTTTAATTCTTTTGATTTGTTATTTTATAACGTATCTGCCAGTAAATACGTCCCTTCTCTTCAATTTATTGATGGGCTCATACCATACACGATACTGTTGTATTATAGGTTATGTGACTTATAGGTTATGTGGGGATAATGTATAAATATAAATTGATAAATAATAATATAATTATTATTTATAAATTATAAAATTATAAATATAAATTAAAAATATAAATGTGGGGATAAAAAATAAAATACTACTTTTCCTTGTTTATAAAGTATATTTCATATATTCCAGGAAAAAAACAAAAATGAAAGAAATAAACTGAGAATAAATGTAAAGAACAGAATATAATCACGTTATGTAAGACGAGGCTGAAATTAAAAGTGAGCAAATTGAAACAGTTAATAAAACGCTGAAAAAGTGTTGCTAAAATGAGAAGCAAGAAGAAGCTAATTCGGAGAAAACAGACACAATGATCCTGGAAGATTTTATAATAATAAATAATGTAAACTGACAACATTTTTATTTCACTTTCAGATTCTAAACTCTGGAAAAATTAACTCATTAAAATAAAATAAAAAAGGCTAGTCTTCTGAGACACTACAAGGCCACGAAAAAAGGGTCATTCTGATGTTGATTCGTATGATAACCGGGATGCATGACATCTGAGCTTTCAATTTCAACTTCGTCTTGCATATCGTGATTGTATTCTTTCTTTACATTTATTATCAGTTTATTTCTTTCATTTATTTTTTCCCAGAAATCGTGGCATCCTACTAAACATGTCACTAATAAGTTCGCTTTTCAACCATATGCCTGGGAAAGGAGTGTCCTATGTTCGATTCCCGTCGACGACGCAAGAAGCTTAAGGATCTTCCTCAGCCATAGCCAAGTTAGCCAGTCTTGAGCGTGAACAGCAGGGTTTTTCCCCTTCCCCCCAGTTTATCTGGGGTTTTTCATCCCGCAAGCAGGCAAACCGGTCCCGTGAACACACACACGGATACAGTCAGGAATATTTAAGACAATTCCTCCAGCCATAGGTCTGAATTATCGGCTATGCCGGTCGCGAGCCCGGATAAAAATAGGGAAGATTGAGGTGGTGCCGAACCTCCCCGTAAAAGGGGCTGATGGCCGTTGAATCATTATACGAAATGAAATGAAAACTAATAAGTTCAAGTCCGCCTAGTGCTTCATCACTTGTATCTGAATACCGGTCAGATATTTGTGCATTATTATCAAATGTTATACGCCGGAGTTTCCTTCTTGCTCTTGAAGTGTCTCAAGCCATGTTGGATAATACATGGCTCCAGGGGACTAAGGTTCAGTTATCACTAACTTTCGCTGAGAATGGTTCTGTGACCTTGATCATGTTGCTAATATTATCAGATACAGTCCGCGCGGTTAGCCTAGTGGCTTTGCGCTTCGCAACCATATGCCGGGGGGAAGAGTGTCCTAGGTTCGATTCCCGTCGGTGACGCGAGGAGTTTAAGGATCTACCATAGCCAAGTTAGCCGGTCTTGGGCGTAGACAGCAGGTTTTTTCCGCTAGTTTATCTGGGGTTTTTCAACACACAGGCTACAGTCGTAAAAAATGTGGCAAGGAAGGCAACGGGAAATTACCTTGCGTCACTATCTCCCTAGTAATCAGCTGCAACCCTCTCAAAAAAAAAAAAAAAAGAGGAAGCCACAGGATCGGATTATCAGATACGCTCCTTTTTTTGCTTCGGTATCACATTATGTAACAGTACAAATCGGCGTATCTTTGCATATAACATACAGTGTTTTATTTTGTTCATTTCCTTCCCATCCTGCTTTCTCACCGTTATTTTAATATTCATATCTTTAATTGTGAGCAGCTTCATACTGGAACTTTTTTATGGGTTCAGTTTAACTGCTTAACAAATACAGTGCCTAGACAAAAAAAAAAAAAAAGACTTTATATGTAAATCTAGTAAAAATCACATATCACTCCCGATTACTGTGCAATGACGCGATAATTTGCATACATTGGATAATTTCCAGGTCTCATCTGTGGTACCCTAGCATTGTATCTACAGCAGCAACTTTAGTGGGTGTGTCAATGAAGACAGTGTACGGTTCCTCGTCTGAAAATAGCAGGGAAAACCTGCAAGACCAAGGACAATTTGTCGAAAGTTAGATGAATGATGGGAACTTGGACACTTACATGCAAATTGCTGCAGCAAATAGGTGAGCTACGGCAGAGTTTATCGACTCCAGAGGCTGATATAACGACAGGAGATGGGATACGCGATTTTAAAAGAAGTTTCGAAGCATTTATTTCAAATGAACGCAGAACTTAAACACACAAATAATAAGGGATGTACCAAGTTATAACTTTTATTGCCATTTATAAATGATTCTCTATTAGTCTGAATGGCTAATATTATTAGCCATTCAGACTAATAGAGAATCTAAGACTAATACTAATATAACTTATTCTCAAATCTTTTATTATAATCTATCAAACTATTTATCTTCATTTGCTGGATAGTGTTCCAGCTCCAAGCAAGAGGTCGTGGTTTGGAATCCCACTTCACCATGGATTTCGGGTTAGCATTATAGGTGATGTCTTTAGATGACGATGCATTTCCTCTCTCGGTGGGAGAGCAATTATCCTGCTTACTGGAGGTCTGAAGAGGCTGCCTGAAAAAGGTCTCTATATCAAAGTTGGCGGATTATCTAAACCTTAGCCCACCTGCCATATAAAAGTGCAATAAGTTCACACCCTTTCGTGGGAGTAAAAAAATATGTTAAACTATTAGCGTCACAAGATGTGCAATTTACAGTAAATAAATTAACCAAAGTAATTAACGGAATGAAGTATTATCGGGCAGTAATGCTTTATTTATTTAGTTTCTTATTTCAGTATTATTAAAATCAAACATGTTATTTAAAGTTTCATTTCGCGTTAGTTTAGCACTGGACATAGTACTCCCCATATTGCTTAGGTATATTCGACAATACAGAGTAGACATGGCAGCATATCCGTACTGCTCATAGTCCATTAGAACTCTCTTTAAATACTGAAGTCAGTATAAGTCCATATAAGATTTAATATAAGATATAAGTCCATATAATTTCTAAATGCAATGATTTTTATTCAGCACTTCCATAAAAATGTTTGCGAAATATGAAATGCGATGGATGCCTATAAATTAATGATTATACTCGTACATTCCTCTTCTGCCTCTAACAGCGGAGGATCCCGACTTTAATTTTGGAAAGGGGGAATGAAGAAATATCAGCAGAGGCGATTGAAAAATACCTTATTAGTTTACTAATTTTTTGTTTTATAACTATAATTTACTTCCATTTTTTTTCAGTGAAATATTTATTTCAAAAGTTTAATGTATTATAATTAAAAAAAAGCATACAGATAGCTCATGTTTGGTTATTTTAAATGAAAATTCTCTGCACGCGATCATTCTCTCCTCCCCTTCCCCTGAATCAATCACTAGCCTATCCTCAATATATTTCTTTCTTAACTATCATACAGTCTTAATCTTAGGTTAGCTTTAACACACACACACACACACACACACACACACACACACACACACACACACACACACACACACACACACACACACACACACACACACACACACACAGACTTATGCCACTACGCTAAATTGATTTCTGTTGGAAAATAATCAATCATAATATCTCATCACAGGCCAAAGTTTCGGTAAGCAGACACATGATGTACTCACTTTTGTCTTTTTCTGTCACTGACAAATGCAACACATCTGTATTCATAACACAGCTTATGATACATTATTACTGTTTGCGGATATACAAGAGTACTCCTTTCCCCTGCTTATCAATTCCCGATCTCCGTCATTGATAAGAGACAAAAGGCTGACAAATAACTGCATTGTGGACTTAACGTTTCGATTTGTAAAGAACAAAGATAACTATACTTCAGTTGTTAGTGTCCTTTAACAATGTTGGTGTGAGTATGTGGTGTGTGTGTGTGTGTGTGTGTGTGTGTGTGTGTGTGTGTGTGTGTGTGTGTGTGTGTGTGTGCGTGCGTGCGAGCGTGGGTGAGTAGAGAAGCTATTAAGTGACAACTATCAGCGTTATGCAATTATGTTATCTACCCTATATATATAAAATGATAAGCCTTTTAATGTCACGTTTTTTGAAACTCAGGGGCTACCCTGAGTGTCGAATCTTTGTCATCAGAATTCGAGTGATCAGAATTCAAGGAGAACCGGCCTACCAGTCCGGAACACGAGGGGCGCGAGCCGTAGGCTCCGGGGGGGGGGGGGGCGTAGCCCCCCTAGTATATACATAAAGTTGAAAAGTGGTGGCGTGCAGAGAATATTGGAAGCAGAATCGTGTATGACTTTTTTTTGGAAAAAAAAAACATAATAAAACGATATTCTGATATAATAATCAATTGTCTCCCTTGTGCAGCAATTTCAGTAAATTGCAACATTTCTAACCATGTATATTTTTTTCCCATTCAGTACTACCGTATCGGTACAATATTCTGTCATAAAGGCAATACTGTGGACAAAAATTACCCTCTTTTATCAAATGAGTAGTGCCGTCTTGTAAAAAATGTCTATAATTAAAAGTGAAGGGGTTTGGTGAGGTTGGATAGTTCTCACGAGCAGTTTTGTTTTGTATGATGAAAGATTTTTTCAGAAATATAGATGTGAAGTACTCTTTATTCGCCAAGCCTTCAGTCTGTCTTCTTAGTTATAAGTTTCTTTCAGAACTATTTAACATTGTTTTCATAATATGAAGCACCGGCTTTCAAATTTCAATTTTTTTGGAAACATAAGCTGGTAACAGAACTGAGGAGTATTTTAAAGGATCCTAAACTGGAAAGTTGTTGACTCTACAATTACACCAGATTGTGAATGGGCGGAAGGTTGGAAAGAAGGAGGACGAAACATTAACCTTAAGATTAACTATCTGTAGGATGTCATGGTTTACACACACACATACATAGAACACACATATGAAGAGAGAAAAAAGTTACTGGCTCCCACAGGGTTGCTAACAGGTTTAGGGGAAAGTGAGGAAATAGTAGATGATGATTCTGATAAACCACGGCCATGGAAATATCAGTCGAAAATGCTTCCAATAAAACATTAAAAGAAATACAAATACGAATATCACTGTGAATATAGATGCAAGTGAATGTAGTTAGATGAATGTTTGGTCTCCAGGGCAAAGTTTCGGGATTATGTAAAAATAAATTCAGTATATATAAAAAATAAATAAAAGTAAGTTTAACAAAACTTGCAGCCTGAGACATTACTGCAAAATTAGATGGACATTTTTCATGGGTGGAGTTGCATAAAAACAATCGAACTGTTATCATTTGCACTGTCAAAAATGTTTGACGGACTGCCTCGTATGAGAAGAGGATTCTATGAGAAGATTTGGAATTTGTGTAGAGTAAGTAACTGTCGAAAAGTAAAATATCTACTAGATATTTTACTTTTCCTAGTTTTTGGATGCTGAGAAAAGTTGAAAGTTGTTCTAAGAATAGACAGCTCATTTTGCATGATATGAATAATATGGATACATACAAGCCAAAAATGAGTAGTATAACAGAAAGAGAGAGAGAGAGAGGTGTGAATAATTTTTAAGATATCAATCACTTCAATATTTCATGGCACAAACAGTGGCATCCTTGGCCTCCAAAAAAACTTGGCATACTTTTTTCGCTAAAGACGCTACTTTTCATTTTGCCAGCTACTTTGTGGAAATATTTCCGTGTGGAAATCCTATATGCATCAACACTGGATAATGCTTTCACATTTGGCATGGTGCACCTACTAAAACCTCTCTAAAAATTCTTGTGCTGTTCACAAAAAGCTGAATTTAACTTGCCCCCCCCCCCGATTTCTCACACTCTCTTCAGGCACTGTCTCATAGAGAGTCAGTTCCCGCATTATGCCTATTCTCTAGATATTTTTTATGGGTGCTGTCCATCGGAAATGACATCCAACATGCTCTCTCCCCACCCATTTCTTCCAAAGCTACACTAAAAAAATTGTTGTTCAACATCATTTTATGGTTAAACTGGTAATTCACTGAACCTGCTATTCCCATTTATCTTTCATTCTATCTGCTTCAGTTCTGTAGAGCAGCTGCTCCCAAGAAGTATTTCCCAAACAGTGCAACCTCCAGATCTTTAAAAAGGAATATCAACAAATTACTTTGCTCTTGATTGCGGCTAACCGTGACATTTATTTGCTACAAACCTTGTCCGCCATCTCGTGTATATACATAAACACGGTCAATCAAAAAAGAAGGGCGAGTTTTTATCGTAATTGGTGATTATTTTGACAATTTGTTTCAAATGAAAATGCTTTTACAAAAAAACATTTTTAGAATATACTTTACTAGGGGCGCACGCTCACACACACACACACACACACACAGAGAAAGAGAGAGACACGATTCAGTGCTTTAGAATATTTTACATCATACCTGATCATAATAAAACTACAGATTATATGGATGATGTAACAATGCCGATTTTGGTTTTGTATGGTATGTAAAACTGCTTTTCTCAACTTTGTATTCCCATAAATTCGAGCAAAGTAGCTGCAGCAGCTTCCGCATAACAACAAACGATGTGAATTCCGTACCTGGTTGAAATTAGTGTGTATTTGAAACCTACACAGGAACATCGGGCGTGGGAATGTTCTTAACGTAAGTATAATAATATAATGGAAGAAAATACTACACTTAAGAAGGCAACAAACTATCTTTCTGAGCTGAATGTTGTTTGTATACTGTGTTAAATGTGGCCTCACCTTCCTGGGTATTCGAAGGTCGCGTGATGCCTAGGGCCACTTTCCAAAGCTGGACGGTCGAGGTATGAAACCACGCGCAAGCACAACTGTTGTAAGCGGCATGTAACCTTGCGGCTAACAAAACAGGAAATGGAATTGAGTGCTTTCCCCTTACCATTAAATTATCCCCCCCCCTTAAACCGTTACCTTATATTAGCTACGCGGGATAAGGCAAAACCTGGTGGAAACAGAATGCTCAAAGTAAGAGGAGGAGGAAAAGGAGGAGCGGGGGGGGGGGGAAATGAGAAGGTTTATTTTATCTTAATCTCACTGTAACCTTTCCCGTAACCTCCTTACATCACTCATCACAATGCACCTGTCTGCTCTTCGCCGGTCAATGCCACAGTCGGTAATCAAGATCACTCAATTAAGAATATGGAAGCATCGATAATAAATACATAATAGAACCCAGAAACTTTAAAATTCAGCTATGTTTATAAGATTAAGTAATGAACAATGCATCTTTCAGCATCCAAGTCGAAGCATAAAAATACAGCTGAGCATTCAAAGAAATTCATTCTGTAGCAATAACTAGCCATTGAATTATCGTGTCATCTTTTGACTACCATTGTCTTTGTGGACAAAAGGAAACATTTATTTGTGAAATCGTTAAAATAAGAGAAACAAGGCTCTACTCACTGGTCGTACTTCATGATGTATCAATGTGATTTTAAATGGATTAAACTAGAGAAATGGTGTTTGTTAGACGCTAGGAGTGGGTTAGACAAAGTCGATTATCATAAGCAGGTTTTTATATTTTTATAATAATCCTACTCACTAAAGGTTGTAAACCTATAGCATCTTATATGGTTGAGAGTTACATAAGAAGAAACCTACTCTAGAGACCCATTTCGAGTGGCTTTAGCTCTGGGTGAACGAAGGGCTGTTATCGAGCTGTTTAGAATTTTTTGGTTCTGTTTAAATTCTTGCGATCTCATATTCTGCTTATAGATTATGAAAAAGCATTTGATAAAGTAAAAAGATATATATTGTTTGATATATATTACAAAGAATAAATATTCCTAATATTTTATTACAGAAAATATTGGATATATACAGAGATAATAAAATAAAAATAAAGGAAAAAATATCTCAAAAACAATCTATAAATCAAGGTGTAACACATGGATGCCCTCCATCTCCAACACTTTTTTAATATAATATTAATGAAATACTAATATAGCGGAACATTTTAAATAACCTAGGTACAGAAATTTCTCGTAATAATAAAATAAATATGTTATATGTTATTATTTGCAGATGATCAGGTAACGATATCAGATAAGGAAGATAATTACAAAGAGCAATTACATAATTTAAACATCATAGCAGAACAGTTTGGAATGAAAATATCTATTGATAAAACAACCAAACCAATGGCATCGTGCGGACAAATTCTAGTTAGAGTAAAATACTCATTAATAACAGAATATACATACTTTTAATTATCTTGGATGTGAAATATCATATAAAGGAAAACGGACGTAAAATTAAAAACTTCAAAATTTTTGCAGGTTAATAAGCCTGATAAATAGAACTCTTAATCCTAATCTTGTACAAAGAGAAACATGCTTAAAATATACAATACTTTGTAGTGGTACCTATTTTATTATATAGCAGTGAAATTTAGACAAATAAACAAAATAAACGAAGAATAAAAATGAGTGAACTGAAATTTAAAATACACATTATCAGATTAAAAAAACAGGAACGAAGATATTTTAAAAGAACTAAAAATAACATCAATAGAAGAAAAACTAAACAACAGTAAATAAAATTGGATAGAACATAAACCGAATGACCAATACTCAAAATATAAACCAAATGGAAAAGAAGATAGGAAAATCTCGAAAGAAGTTATTAGATCAAAATAGGACTAGAATCCGTATTTTTTTAGTTTAGAGTTATGATAATGACGAGAGTTCGGGAACTAAACTTTATTAGTTCTTCAGTTCTCTATTAGTATTGCATACCATTCTGTACACTTCGAGAGAATTTATCATTTAATTTTATGTAACAAACTTTTCTGAAGAAATGTAAAAACGACATTTGAAACTATTCGAGAAATGAAAAACTAGTTTTATCTTAGTGTACCGAAACTCTTAAGAATACCTCTCTTATTTTCAGGGACTAATTGATTTTTTTTTTTTTTGCTTTTTTTTTGGATATTTGAATGATGAATTATCAAGAACATCACCTACCATTAATAAATTTAGTTTAATCCTTTATCCGAGTGTGAGCAAACAAAGTTTGCGCCTGAAAGTATCTTCAAGACTGGGGTAAGGTAGTACAACACCAGGAAACTCGTTGCAAAGGTGGGGAAAGCTCTCATCACTTCCTATCTCATCTCAGTATCTCCCATAATGCAAAGCACTCTCCATGAGAGTTTTCTCCACCTTTGCAACGAGTTGCCTGGTGTTGTACTACCTTACCACAGTCCTGAAGATACTTTCAGGCGCAAACTTTGTTTGCTCACACTTGGATAAAGGATTAAACTAAATTTATTATAGTCTAACCAAGTGAAAAATAAACTCTCATCACCTGCCATTAACAAAGCTTTTTGAAAAATTTGTCACCTGTAGTGGAGGAGCCAGTGAAATTCCTAAGAAACTGACATTTAGTCCAAGATAAGTGCCAAATGTCATGTTAAATTTTCCTTTTAATTGTGTTTCTTTCTACAGAAACGAAAGATCGAATAATACAATTTCGCAAACAGTCACATTCCGAGTGGCCATGAGAATACACGCAATTTACAAACAAAAAATACTATTGGTGATAGTGGACAGTAAATAGTATTTTGTGTAGTTGGTAGATTAAGTAGTGTGTCCTCCCTCGATGAGTCCTTGGAGGGGTCACGTAACAATAAGAATAAGAACATGAATAATAACATCAGGATCTAAAATTCTAATAATTGCGACAATTTTCCGCAACCATTTTGTGTGTAAAACAAATATTCGTCAGAAAATGTAATCTCATCAGAACAATATCACTCATCATCGATTTTATTGAAGAGTAAAAAAAAAAAAAAAAGATATTTCTTTCGCTCAGGGATATAATATATTGTAATTTAATACTATGTTTTGCCTCTAATCTTATTATTAACCTCTCGTGTCAAAAAAAAAAAAGGAGAAGGGAGGATACAATAATACAATTTAGAAGTACGTAGCTACTTTGGTGTATTTTCAATAATTAGTAATAGTGTTGTTACGGAATTGCTTGAATTTCAAAAGGAATTTTCATTCTCAACAATTAAAACAATAATGCCAACCAAGGAGAATCTTTATGAATTACAGCTAACCTCCTGTTTCCTCTATGGCTGGTTCACTTTTTTTTATTATGAGATATCAGTTATTTTTAGATGAAGTGTGTAAAACAATTGAGGAATAAATGGAAATCGACTGCCTGACGCAACCTGTAGCGTTATTTTGATTTTTACCCCCACCCTCCCTTTACAACCCTGCTCTCCATTTTGTTCCAATATGTGGAAATTTTGCAGATGTTAATCTAAGAAATAACTATATTCCAAATCTGGTTAAAAACGTTTGAACGAGGCAACCTGTAAAGATGTTGGAAACCGCTAAAATAGAGATTGGAAACACGTGAAACCTCCTCCACACACACACACACACACACCATTCATTTTAGTCTGATTAGACTGAATTTCGCAGAATTGTAACAAAGTAACAATATCCCAAATTTGGTCGAAGCCAGTTGAATGAATTGTGATATGTAGAGGTATCTACAATCCCCTGCAACCTCTTTATTTGTTTAGTTCTATAGTATTAAATTATTTTTAGAGAACTTGTAAACGACGTCAGCAACAGCTATGCACTAAATCCAGTCGAAATCGGTTGAACGATACGACCTGTAGAAGTGTCAATGAAGGTCGCGACATCCTTTACAAAGTCTTCTCATTTTGTTCGACTGGACTGAAATTATCAGCGGTGCATAAACAATATAAGAATTAGTCAAGACTTGTTTAACAATAAAACAAATGTATTTGTGAAGGAAGCTTCCTACCTCTCCCTGCTTATTTTTGTCCGATTAGACGATCAGACAGTTTCTCAGGTATAACTAAAGCGATGTAAGAAACAACGCTGTCCAAATTTTGTCGAAATTAGTTGAACAATACGATCTGCGGAGGTATTTGCAGTAAGGAGAAGAAAAACAATACTGTTTGGTAATTCTTTAATGTTGCGTTACTTTCGAAGTACCCCTAGCTTTTTATTAATTACATTTAATGCTTCCAATTTGGATGCAGTGTTCTATTGAATACCTCTCAAATAAATTGACGAACCGATAATATTCAATTTAGAATCAAAGCCACAGCCAGCAGATCGAATTTTAACTCTTGCAATTCTTCATAAGAGTAGAAAATCGCTGCTATACTTGGTTTGGTGTGATTCTTGATATGAAATTGATTTATTGGGTAAAAAGTTGCTCTGAGGGAGTTTTCTTTTTCTGTCTTCATGATGAAAAGTAGGCTGTACCATTACCAATCATGGTTAAATGTTATTCGTTTTTAAAACAGGTAGGTCTGTTTTAACTTAGAATAACATTATGATCAAAGACCATCCAGAGAAAAGCTGGAAAATAAAAAAGGACTGGTTTTCTCAGTTTTGGTTAATGAATCTGAGAAGGGGGAAGGGTAATTCAAGATGCTCCACTGTGTTCCGACCGTTGATAAAAGAATCTTCCAAAAGCAGTTTTGGTATCATTAAAAGATCTTTTGTCCCAATTCGTTTAATTGTCCCAACATGTTTGGCGCGCGATTTTGGCTGCTTCATCATTATATCCTTAAAAAGATAATCGAATTGTTTTTCAAGGCAACGGAATTTTAAGCTTACAAAATGTTATTCACTGATTATATTGAATTAAGTACTCCAGAAACAATAAACATGGTTACTGATTATCTGGTGCTATCCTTGGCTAAAACAGGATTTAATAGTATATTCTCATTTTACAGTAATAACAAAGACTTTCAACTCAAGATTACGAACATGTTAATGAAATCCAATAATTTACATTTAGATGTTAAATATAGCCCGGTTTCTTTTCTTTCTTTCTTTTTTTAATTTTATTGGTGTGTGTGTTACCGTTTCATGCAATACTATTTTTAATGCAAATCGTCTCGTGCAGTCATTCAGACCTCAATATAGAACCGCGGTTGTAACAAGGTCACAGCAAAAATCGATCAGTGTCTGTCACGCAAGAGATGACGTCGGGAACTCTGAACTGCAGCGAATCGATATGGCTGAGCAATGGCGGATCTACTCTCTCCGGTTCCGCTGTGGTTGCCTGTGTAAAATCCTAAATGACCTCTTACCTTTCTTCATTAACACGTCACAGGGAAATGACTCTTGATATTCATTTCCTGTCTCGATTGTAATCACGGTTCGCATTGACAAATATTGAATCAGTAATGACATTAAATAACCTTTGACCTTCAACGTTTCCATGTCAGTTTTTTTTTTAATTCCGTAATAAATTACATAGAGCGGTTGAAAGATGAATTAAATTAAAATCTGGATATTGGATATATTTAAGCTTAACATAGGCATCAAAATGATTTATTCTAACATAAAAGAAATCTAATTCCATGGGTATTCATATTATTCATAGAGATGAGTAAATGTATTATGTGGTAGATGTGAAAATCGAAGTAGATGCAAAATTAAAGAAGAACTATTTTGATAATATGTAATAAATAAACTGAAAATTATGGTAATAAAGACAATTTTTTCAATTTATTAGCTAGACTGCAATTCTTGGTCATTTCCGCTGACAAACGTGGGAGATGTAGAAGCTAGTGTGATTTGTTTTGTGTTGATTTTCCGTCTAGGTTATGCTTACGTCGCTTCCATACTCGTTATTAATGGAACGCTCAAAACTAAGCTAGAAAAAGTAACATATCTCGAAGGGTTATTTTAGCACGATATGTGCCAAAAAAGGGTTGTGTTGCACATTAATTTGTTATGCATGCTGAAGAATTGCATTTCTGTTCTGAATTAATTTTAGTCATTTTAAATCACCAATTATTTTCTATGAAAAATCAGTATTCTTGAGAAAAGTGCTGCCTATAGAAAAAATAAACTTTAGAAAAGAATAGTAAAACTGCCGACGGGACTAGAAGAGAAGAACAACACAGAAAAACATCTGAAGAAAGAGACCTTGCCGAGTGATTGAAATGACTTCAAATCTACAAAGGTCTTATAAAATTAAGATTGCTAAATTCTGTTATTCAAGACACCGTCAGAATATCGTGAACCCGATATTAATTTCACAAAATAGATAATCCAACAGCATGAAAATATTTTAAGAAATATGTAGTAGGATCTCGAGTCTGTTGACAATTCACTGAGAATGTAGCTAATACCTAACTGCAGCCCTGGTACTAGGAACAAAGTAAGCGTCAAAAGATAAACCTCTCGTAATAACAGTAGCGATAAAATAATGGACCATAGAGGTCGTGTTTTTTGCAGATTTATTTAAACTTAGACACCCGCTTATCAAAATGAATGCTTATCTCGTATCGTCAAACTGACGCTTTGTAGGAATGTGAAGAGTATATCAGTATAACTGGATTTGTTTTAAATCCTTCTACAAACATGATAGCATTTGCTAAATATCTAATTACACTAATTGAGATACATTATTCTCTATCTTAAATTCTAATCACATAAAGCGAAACTTAAAAGAAAACATTTCAATTAGAAATGATCAGCATGACGAAATCAGCATTTTTAAATCACTAAAACCGAAATCTTATTTGGAGTCACTTAAAAATATACCACGATCCCTCACCGCTAATTTTTCAGCGAGATGCTTTTGTTTTATAAAATATATAAATTCCATAATGCTAGAAACCTTTGGTATGAGAGTGATATACCAATAAAATATCCTTTGGAAATTTAATTTTAACCTTTTATCAATATTATAGCCTGCATTTAATTAAAATTATGATTTATGAAGAAAAATGTTAGACCATATTAAATGCTGGAATGGTAGAACCTTACACTTGAAATACCAGTACACATATCCACATGTACATATATTATACGAAAAACTACAATATCTTAAATTTAGCGTAGCAGCTTTTCCAAAACCAAAATGAACTTTTTAAATAATATACAAAATGATTATATCTCTTGTATTTCTTATATTTTCAAGACTTTGTTGTTCTTCTTCCAAGTCTTGAAAATCTAAATAATGATTTGGTTCACCCCAAAACAATTTTCATAACGAGTGAATGAGTTATTTAACTCGATCTTAGTAGACGACAACAGCGATATTCATATATATATATGTTAAAAATACCAAGCTATTTTAAACCTGGTTTTACTTTCTACATTATATATATATATATATATATATATATATATATATATATATATATATATATATATATATATATATATATATATATATATACACACACACACACACATTGATTCCTGAACAGCATAGAAATACAGTATACTAAAATTTCATTAATAATCGATATATATTATCAAAGACAATATTAAACTTTCTGTCGATGTTTAAAAATTAAATATAAAAAAGTACGCGTATCTGGAGAAGCGGCATTTGTCTATTTGGATGCTAAATGATAATTTAATATTGTATTTATAATTTAGGAGTACAGAACGGGAAAACAACTGAAACTTGCTTCTATGCTTGTATTTAATCAGTGGTTTTGAAGACTGTTATTATTCTCTTCGGTTGAATTATTCATAATAAAATATTTTAGCACTTCTTCAGTTGTTGTGTGTGTGTGTGTGTGTGTGTGTGTTGACACAATTACATATTGCAAACAATTCTTATTAATGAATGCAATTTAATAAAATTCTGTACAGTAGTACACCCTTATCCGCGGAGGATACGTTCCAAGACACCCCGCGGATAGTACCGAACCCTATATATATATACTATGTATTTTCCTATACATACCTATGATAAAATTTAATTTTTAAATTAGACACAGTAAGAGATTAACAACAATAACTAATAACAAAATAGAATAATTATAACAACATACTGTAATAAAGTTATCTGAATGTGAACAGAATCTTAACAACTTCAGCACACGTTTTTTCTTTAAGGCTTCTCTTTGGCATATCCGAATTGCCAGCATCACTACTCTTGCACTTTGGGGCCATTAATAACTAAAATAAGGGTTATTTGAACACAAGCACTGCGATACCGCGACAGTCGATCTGATAACCAAGAACTACTCAGAACGGCGCGCAATTCCAGATATTTGATTTCCGAAAGGCTACAGGGTTCGTATAGCTTTCTCCACCTTAATAACGAGTTGCCCTGGCGTTGGAGTACCTCTGGGATCAGCCGAATTGATTATTACTAAAAGAAAAAGACATACGGCTTCGTTTCGGTGATGTAAAATTACATAGAAAAAGTGAATATTAGATCCAACATTATTTTAAAGCCGAATGTTTGTAGAGACTATGAAAGTTTCGTAAGTTAATATCTTCAGACCGGGGTTGACAGCGGATAAGGGGGGGGGGACTACTGTATATCCTGAAAAAAAAAAGGTTATAAGAAAAGGTTATAATGAAGTCCACACGGTTCAATCTTAATTTCAATAATTTTCAATGACAACATTTCTCACTGGCTATATAAGGAATTGAACGAAATTTAGTAGTCAGAATTCCTATTAAAATTTGTCAAGAGATATCAAAACTCGGACAATTTGTAGTGAAAATTAGGCAAAATAAAATTATATATTGGAACACAAGGTAAAAAAGGATCAATGTTTAATAAAATATCATAACATGTTGATATGCGAGTCAATTTTTTTAAACTAAAGTACCAATACTTAAAATGCTTTGCAAGTAAACTGGTTGCAGATATCATGATAGTTGTGAGAACAGAAAACTTCGACTCTGAACAATTTCAACCTATAGTTGTAAGTAAACAATTATAAGAGATCAATATCGTCCTTTTATCTGATGGGTATACTTCATTGCAGTAATGTCGTTTGTTTAAACCAGTCCCGGCTAGATTCAAGATTGATCGAAGAAATTTTAATTTTTTTCCAATTATAATTCCATGATAAAACAATCTGAAAAGAGAACGATTCCGCACCCCCATAACTGGACCATTTTTATTGACAGAATAGGGAGACGAACTTCGTTGCACGCTGAGACCACCGTTCAGCTTACTGGAGGCCTGAAGTGGCGGAAATCCCACTATAGAGACCATGTTTGGTCTCTAGAGCAGGTTTTCTGGATTACGCAAATAATATTAATAAATTTATAAAATTAATAAAAATGGAAAAATAGATCCTTAGATCACCCACGGTACAAATGTATTATAGGCTTCCAACCTATCGTGGGTGGTAGTTACATTAAAAAAAAATAATGATAATTTCTTCCTGGCCACAATTAAAATATGTCGAGGGGTTTCAATCGGACCAATTTAATGAAAAAATTAAGTAAAGCAAAAATATTTGCCCACATACGCCAAAAATGGCTTAAGCTCAATTTTAATAATGAATATGTCACTAAATAATGATACTATGAAAGGACCATTTCTATATAATGTTTTTATTTTATTCTATGGAAAATTACGAATAATGAATTTAATTCGTTTCCATACAAATGTAATTAATTCCCATACTTCAGTTAAAATTATACAACTTGAATGGCATTAAAATTGGTTTAAAAAAAAGTGATGCTAAAGAGGAGCCTCCGTAGTTCAGTCAGTATAGACGAAGCCCTTTGGTCGGAGGGACCTGGGTTCGATTCCCGTCAGTGACGTGAGGAACCTTTATATATCTGGTCTCTTTCGATGAAAGGTGATTTAGCCGGTCTCATACGGAGGTAGGGCTTTTTTTTTCCACCTTGAAACTCGGGTTTTTCCTTCCCCAGAACAAGCAAACCACCCCCATAAACACTTGCATCTATAGACAGGAGGTATAGGGCTAACCACCTTATTCTCGAGGCGGTCGCGGTTTCTAATAGTAACAATATACCATGCCCAATACGAGCGTAACAGGCCACTAGGGTATAATACACGTATGAGGAGGATGATAAAAATTGATAACATATGCTAATTCCATGTTTTATAGAACCAAATCGATATTTTTATAAATTATGAATTTTGAGTGTGAAACTTGTGTTAATCATAAAAGTCGCAATGACAAATATACTACCCTAAAAGTTTATCGACTCAACCTTTATCACATTAACAGCGATATCGAGATAGCTATTACCTACGAATTTTGCTTCTGGCTACAGCTAGTGAACCTCCATCAGCTTTAGCCAGAGACTTTTGGATACACGCAGGACGTATTGTGAAATTTAAATGCAGAATTTCATTATTTATAAACTAACCTTTTGGCGTGTGCGGAGCATGCTAAATTCTACCTTATTCTTGTCTCTCCATTTTAAAGATTTTATTCTAGGAAACATCATGGTAATAAGTTATCTCTAATAGCGACGTAATGTTTCTCCACGGGTTAAAATATTCCTAATAACTTTCATCCGTAAATATGGGAAGGCTTGCTCCACACTAACATAGACAACTGAAGACAAACACTTTATCGGTGTTCCGATGATAAAATGCTTAGTTTCAGAAGAGAATCAAAATAATACTGGAAAATGTGCTCCTCATGAAGAAGTTGATCAGCCTATGATTTTTTGGGGGGATTTAGAATTTAAAATTTATTTTAAATTACCATTCAGACGAAAGATGGATTTTTCCAGCATTTGAGAATTAAGCCTTTCTCAAATGCTGTAAGTATTTATCTTCTTTAATAGCTACGAAAATTACTCTATAAAAATAAATAAAAAAGCAATCTTTATAAAAAGTATATTTAACTAAATTTCATTAAGTACCGATATTCTTGGACATAAATATAGTATGTAATCACTCTCAATAGTATGTATGTTTCTACTTATTAGATTTCTAGAATAATTGACGTTTCAATAGAGACACCAAAAAAGAGTTTACTTGGGCTAAAATGTCATATGATAACCACAGATAAATTTATTAATTTGTAACTTTCTCACATTTCTTCATATCTCGCATTTTTATACAATTTTTAGTATTTGCTATTTCTTTTTGTCACATCGTTTATGTTCAGTAAATGCAATAATTGAACTCAATTGAACGATGCGAGAAGTTGGTCCAATATAATTCCTTAAACGCTCATCTTTTCTAACGTTACTGTGGTTTTCCATAATCCTTCCCCATCCTCCTCACACACAATTTCTATTAGGTTACTAATTTCAGAAATCAATGCATACTAGACTCATGTGTACCAATAATTCGTATTTGTAATTCATATACAATACGATAAGTATAACACATATAATTTGTGCTGCACAAATTATATATGTTTAATTAACTTTAAGCTAATTAAACATATAATTTTATTATTTTATTTTATTCATTTTCATCTATATTCATACAAAATATTCATAATCAGAACTGATCCAACTGCATCATGAATCTTTATGTCTTCCTCGGTATTTTTAAGAAAAAACTAATTTTCAGATACTACAAAAACAAAGAAATATTTTTAAGGATCTCGCAAGCAATTACTGACCCCCATTCTTCCATCTTATCAGTCCAGAATAGAACTCATCGAAAACTTCTCGAGGAGTTCTATTCTAGCAGTTTATATCACTTCATATAAACCAAATGATACAAAATTTATCCGCACAATTACCCCCTTCTTAACTTTCATACCCTGTTCATTTGCTGGTAATGGAAATTCGAACGTCAGTTCCCCTTAAAAACAACCTCACGATTTCTTTTTCCATCCTCAACCGAAACTCCCATACACCTGTACTATTGCAAATATTTAATTATGTTATTTCCAGACGTAGAGTAAACAAATATTTTAGGAAGTTGCGAAAATTATTAAATTCGGAATCCTGAATATTTTATTAACGCGTGACGTTAAGATTGGTGCATTATTAACAACGTGATATTAAACGCCTAGAAATGAATATACGGAACGATTTTTTACAATTTTTTATGCGATGACACAACTGGGCAGCATTGCATCTATAAAAACAAATTATACGAAAATTGCTTTTTTCAGTAAGCTGCTTTGCTTACGATATTCTGTTAAACTTCTCTTAGGAATAACATCATGCAGGTTTACTAAAACTTAGTAAAAGTTTTAGTAAACTTTAACTAAGCACAATGTATATCAAAGTCGTAAAACAGAGATATATATTCTAGGATATCCATTTTCTGCCTGTATATATTCATTAATATACAAATGGGAAAAAAGTACTTCCTCTAGAATAAAAGATGTATATAAAAATAATTTACTACGTACAGAAATATCTGCACATCTCACAGTGGACAAAAATCAACAAAAAAGGTTAAATTAAGAATCGAAAATATCTACCTCCTGGCCTTCATTTTTATGATGATCTGTTTCCATTTGAGACTGATACACTCCATTGCATATTATAAGTCGGGCGAAATTTTAAGCAGAGTTTTATTGCCAAGTATTATATTACTTGTTGATCATGCGTTTAAGATATTCCATTGATAAAGCCGTTCGGAAAATTATCCCATTTCGATAGAAAAGATTATGAGTGATTAAAAATCAGACTTCAGCGTGAACTCACACCTCGTTTAAGTTACTCTTGAGTTACTCTGTATGAATTTATTAACCTTCCACACACACACACACACACACACACACACACACACACACACACACACACACACACACACGCGCGCGCGCGCGCGCGCAATACAGAGTTATGCCTTCAAAAGGTATCAGCCAGGTCCATCAAATTCAATATACAGTGTCTTCTCTTATTTAAATGAAAACAATGTAATCGTTTCATCGAGATCTCTGACTTCTTCCGGATGCTTCACATTTCAGTTGCCACCTAAATGGTAAGAGATAAAATTACCAACTCCAGTTATTCTGAATGGTAATGACCAGGATTGTTAAATTCAATTATACATTTTTTTGTTGTAATTTACAACAATGTAAGGATTTGGTGGAACCCTATGAACTCTTGGAACCCACCACACAGACCAAAATTCCAATGATGTCATTACATTATCAGTTTGGATTAAAGTGTCTGCAATTCCCAGTATGATTTGCATTTTGCAATAACAATAAACAAACCACAGATAAGTTCCAATTGCAAGAATGGAGACTTAGTGGAGTCGAATTCAACGCATTTGATACGAAATAGATCGACAGTGGAAAATCGAGAAAAAAAAATCTTTTTCTTCCAGCACGAGAAAGGCCACACTAATCTTCGAAAATGTTAACATAGTAAATAAAATAAGAACCATGACGACTTATGTTTTCATAGCTAGTGAAATTTCTGAAGATACCATTTGCGTCGCATCCCCTTCCTCGGTTATTTAATGTCAACAGTTTTCATAAAGGTCATTCCTGCGTTGCATGCTTTGATTTAATAAATTACAGCCGAAGCAACTAACACGAAAACGTCAATGTGTTGTCTGTTAATCGCGTGTGTTCTTCTGGTCCAATTGCCTGTTTTGAGGGATCAAAAATTTCAATTTCCAGGAGGAAAATCCTTCCTCCTCCGTGTGAGAACGGTTAACTCCCTGTTAATGCAAACTCTTACTCCAAAGGAATTTAGAGGAGTTTTAACCGAAAAGCAAATTTCATTCAAGTTTTACTTTTCAGATTTGAAATATTTACATAAATATTTCATAAGTATTTTCATTATAAAAAAAGCGTGAGATAGCGTTATTACTATTACTATTACGTTACACCTCCAGGGAGTCCAAGGACTCATCGTGAGAGGGTCATCTACCCTACTTCGCTAAATACATCTCATCCTCTCTAATACTACCATTTAATTCTCCAATTATATATGTGGTATTTAATTCTTCTCGCGGACAAAATAAAAAGGAAAAAAATTAAATTAAATTAATGTAAATTAAAATTTAGCTCAGATAGTAAATCAAATACATTCGCTTGTTATTTATTAAGCAACATCAATTCATGTATCCTCAAAAGACGTTTATCATCGTAATAAAACTGACAGAACAATGAAATAAAAATAGAAATCAATTATGTCAATTTTTGGTAAATTGGCAAACTTATCACACAGCAGTAAATATTTTAAGAGGATCTATACAAAACGGTAATTTCTTATTTCAGCGGAGTCTCAATACTAAACTTCTAAGCGTCATAAATCTGCAACCACCGATTGATAGTGTAATGTAGTGCCACTGAACTCAGATCTTTCCGACAAAAGAGGCTCGTATCGTTTTTCCAACCGTGCCATCGCAAAATCGGGTAATTACGCTACTGCATGTACAGTACATTAATAATATAGAAAAAAAAAGTATATCCAAAATCATCACACACGATCAGAAAACAGTATAATATGCCTGAGTTGAGGCTGTTTATAGCGACATGTGCTAAGCGAAGTAAAATCTCTCGAAGTTTTATATTTTGCCTACGATCATTAAACAAAAGCATGGCATCAGTCAGTAGCCACCAATGAATGATTTGGAGAGTATTTTTCAAGGAGACTGCGTTAGCAGACTGGTAGACTGACAGTAATAAAAGTAAATAAAATAAATTATGAGTAAAAAGATTACAATGTCAAGAGATTTCTGTACGCAGTATTCATACTAATATCAGACACATCGCTGAACAAAAATGGTCTAACAAAGGGAACAGTGCTCTCGGTGTCCCCTGTGTGTGTGTGTGTGTGTGTGTGTGTGTGTGTGTGTGTGTGTGTGTGTGTGTGTGTGTGTGTGTGTGTGTGTGTGTGTGTGTGTGTGTGTGTGTGTGTGTGTGTGTGTGCGCGCGCCTTGAAATATTTGTGAACATATCGAACAGTACATATTAATGGATATTTCATAGTGCCAATGCATTTAAAGTTATAATTACAATTTTCAAAATATGTGTATTCACTATTGTTTTCATTCCCCTCTCTTTCATGCTTCTACTCACCGACCATCGCCCGTTTGAGCTTTCCCTCAGTGGCAGCCTGTAAATAAGCACTGCGACACTGCAGTGCCCCCAAGGAAAAAATGAAAAATTTAAATTTTGTTTGTGTTTATAAATAATCACAACGCTTACAACATTATATAAATGCAATACAACATGTTAAAGGTTACAGCTTATGTTTCGACAGTGATTGAATAGTTAATAATTGGAATTGTTCGATTAACGCTTTAGATTACGAAACAAATACACTTTGTTTAACTTTGGTCTAACGCAGTGTCGGAATTATCACGTTCGACCAATCGCAGCCATACTCGCCGATATTCGTTTGCGCTTGTGATTGCACGTTGCAAGTCATTCTGACACTGCTCGGTTCGCCAGTGTATCGTATGCTTGCGCGTTATTTCTGTGAGATACGAAACTTTTATTATTGATCCGTGTTCGTGGTGAGGGTGAATTAATTTTTGCAAATCTTATTTTATTCTGTTAAAATAGCATATAATTATTTATTTATTATAGATACAAAGCTGAATTATGACGAGTGTCACTGTTGAAAATATGAAAAGAATTATATTTTTTCAATTATCGTTACACGAAACAAATACACTGCGATCTCACGCAGTGTCAAAATTATTGCGTTTGGCCAAATGCAGCCAGACTCGCCGATATTCGTTTGCGCTTGTACGTTATAAGTCAATCCGACACTGCTCGGTTGAGCAGTGTATCGTATGCTTGCGCGCGTTATTTCTGTTAGATACAAAACTTTTATTATTGGTGTTTGTTTGTGGTGAGGGTGAAATATTTTTAATAAAGCAATTTTTTAATATGTAAATTTATTTATTAATAAATTGGTTACTGATTAGGGAAAAATATTATTTTATTTTATTTATTATTATTATTATTTTTTTTTTTTGTATATGCAGCACCCCCACTTAAAATTTTCACCGGCCGCCACTGCTTTCCCTTAAAATTATTATCGGAGTTTACTGGAGGCCTGAGGTTTCGAATCCCACCGCAGACATGGATGTTTATGATTGATTGTCTTTAGGTGGCAGATGAATTTTATCGCCTGGTGTGAAACCATCTCCCCGCTAACTGGAGACCTGAAGTGGCTTGAGAAAGTTCTATGCTTGGTCTCTAGAACAGTGGGTGGGAGAAACACACTACATTTAGCCAGAACAAACTGAAATTTAATGCAGTGAAGTGCATATTTAAGTTTACAAATTACAGAAACTAATTACAACAAAATCACTACACTCATGAACACCGATAGCTGCACAAAGAAACAGCGCTTCTCCTGTGAAAAACACTGAGCGCATACCTGGAGGGTCAGTGAAAAGTAGTGGAACTATCTACCACTTGTCATAAAAGTGCTAGGATTATATACTGTATTTGTTTACTATCCACTTTCACGCTCACTGAAACTCTCCTCCATCAATATTTCCTAAAAATTCTAATCTACAATTTAAAATACGAATGTTATTATTATTATTATTATTATTATTATTACTTGATTTATGTCTCTTTCCTCACAACCTTTTAATTTATCTCGGGTACTATGTACGGTTCACTTCGTCAGAGGAACTACTTCAAAACAGATGACATTGAATATAAAACAAAATAAGAAATTCAGATGATATATGTTCATTCCGATACGAAAGCATAAATTTTGAAAAGAATAATTTGTTTCGAATGAACAAGCAGAAGCAGAAATGCAGCTGTAATCTTTCAATCAACTACGAGTACAAGAGCCAAGCAGTCAGTCTTCTCTATTCAGGAGAAGAATACGATTAGATTACAATCATATCACGAGCAGAATATTTTAATCGTATACTATTTCATTTCGTGCAGTAGTCAAATTTATATTGTTGTACAAAGCATGAATTGAAACTAATTACATTTCAATCTAAATTACTTTATCGTGATTTCCTTAGGACACAGGGACATCATTGCTACCACCACCCACAGTCGCCGAAACAATGGATGAAAGAGAATGTAACGGACGTTTGGTTAAAGCCGTGCCAAACACGAATATGTTCTCTTCATTTCAGTATCCGCATTAATAGGGTAAATGTCCTATAATGAAAGAAAGAAGCAAGAATAGTACTGAAAAAGAACAAGAAAAATGGAGATCACTGTCTTGAAAACAATAAAAGTAGCAGACAGTGAAGAAGAGAAAGAAAGGCTCGTCCGTGTCCATAAATTCGGATTTCTGTATCCCACCCCTTCCTTTATCATAAACTGTAACACAAAATAACCAATCTCAAAAATTAGGCAACAAATACGCAAACGCTTCCTTTGTACTAAAAGTTTAATAATAATAAAATATATTTTAATATCATGGGTTCATAACTTGAAACAAATAGCTTAAAATTTAATAACACAATATTAGATTTTAATGATTAATATAATGATCATATTAACATATAATTAACACGATAATTATAATTTATGATAGTATATATTTATGATAATTTATATATATATATATATTGCAAGCCACTTCAGGCCCTCACTAAGTAGGATGAATGGTCTCACACTGGACATAGAAATCTACCGCCTAAAGACGTTCAAAGAATATCCATAGTGGGATTCAAACCCACAGCTTGTACCTTGCAAAGAGATGACGCCATCCATTCCATTTGGCCAACCAAGCTGGCCATACTACTATTCTATTAGCACTTTTCGTTTTCCTTAGGAAAATGGAAAATATTCAGTTTTTTTCACTTTTTTTCAAACTTCAAGAAGAGGTAATTACAATAATTTCTTTACCTCTTCTGGCAGTAATACTTGTGAGCTTAATTTTGGAGTTTGATTTTAGAAAAATGCGTGTGGTTTAAAGCCGTTATAGACTAGGTGAAATATATCCGATGTATTTCCTATGTTTACTAAATTCAAAGGGTTATTAAATATATGCAAGTATTTATTTTGTTTTGTTTTTATTGTTTTTGTAGTTTTTGTTTTTTATGCGTCAGTGTACGTTACATCATGGTAATACCTAAATAATCAGACAAAGACCTAAAAATCTAGAAGTGAAAAATGAACGATAAATTAAATTCCATTTAATGTTGCACAGTCAGAATAAACTGTAATCAGCGAACCAAAAAACGATATTCGTGTAACAGTGCACATTTATTTTATTTATTTATTCTGGAAAAAAAGAACTGAGGATCCACTAAGAGATCAGACTACGTATTTGTTCCGTGCATATATTTTATATATTGTATTAGGAAACAAACGTGAGAAATATGTTTTAAAAACAGAACCTCCCCCGCCTTCTTCTTCTTCCCTCCACAACAATCACAAAGCACAACTCCTCACCTCTTCTCTTCTCTCAACTGAGTTACTAATTTAACGAGACCTTAACGTAAGTATACAGATCAAAAGATAAATATCAGAAAGAAACCTGCTATACACATTGCATTTCAGCTGGAAACAAAAATACATATATCACCGAGACTCAAAATGAGATAGTAATGTGAGGTGGATCTTAAATGTTCTAGGACTAAATGAATAAAAAATATATACGTGATTAATCTATCGCTTTCAAATGTAATAAGTATATAGCATTTGAGAAGTCAATACATTTCAGAATCATTTCTGCTATAATGTTTGGTTCTTCCCTCACATTTTTGATGCCCTTAATGTATTTAAATCTGCATTCCTTTTGTTTAATTGCAAGTATATTGTTACTAGTGGTGAGTCTTGGTGTTTTTCAATCCAGAAACCAAGAGACAATGAGCAAATTTCATAACATGAACTGACTTATTTTCATGATGAGTCACTGTGCCAACAGTTGTGAAATTCATTTCATAAAGAAAAAAAAAAAGTAGTACAGCTCAAAATCTTATTTATTGATTTAGTTCTCTCAGAATTTTGAAACTAAAAGGGAAAAAACTGACCTAACGAAGAGCTATGCGACATGCCAATAAATTTATTTTAAATTGCATCGAAATAAGCGTTTTTGAAGGCACAATTTCTGAATGAGTAGCCATGGAACATTTTAGACATACCTCATGTACTGGCATATGGGGTGGGGGATCTAAATATTTGCAGATACAAATTGCAGAAGGAAGGGCATTGAGAACTATCTCCAAACGGAAAACCAAACATTCGTGTTAAAAATACCGTGCAAAATGGGAAAAGCAAAATGGAACGCTACGCCTTTTGGAGACACGTCTGAAAGTCATTGCATCCGAAATAGTTCCAAAATCGACATCGTTTTGTACTGGAGTAGGGTAGACAATGAAAGCCTTGAATACGAATTACATCCACTTCCTTGTCAAGTTTCATTCTCGATGAAACGTGTCGCAGCAAAACAGGAAAAACAGTCGTGTTTAACAGCACGTGAAGTCATTAAACGTCAAGTTCATTGTCATATGAAATTGTTGGTTGTACTAAAGTGCAGATAATTACAAAGTTGGTAATGAAAATAAAACATTCGTACATTTTTACCTAGCCCACAGACATCATATTTTTATCTTAACACAAAAGTAATAATTTTCTTTAGTGTTATACAAATTTCTTTATCTTTTATCTGAATTCCACTTACTAGTATGTAGAATTTAAACATGTGAGTCTTTTTTTTTTTACAAGCATGTCAGAGTTTTTTAGTCAGAAGTATGCCAATACTTTGCTAAGTATTGTTCAATGAAAAAATATATCATTAATTAGGAAAAATATATTTTAAAATGAATACAATTAGGGTATATTATTTGCAAACAAGTGAAAAAAAAATTCTAAAAAAGACGCAACTTTAAAAGTACATATTTTTAAGTATTTCGTTTTCTCTAGCCAGTATTTCAAAGTGTGTTTCTTTTTTAGAGAAAGGCTTGTGTTTTCTGTGCTCCCTATATAATATTTTTTGAGGGGGAGGGGGCAATATTTTCTTGAACTAATCCTCCGTCATTTGCCATAGTATCCCAAAAATACCCCCCCCCCAAAAAAAAAAAAAACGGAAATGCTTTGAAAACTATTTTTGCATACCCAGCAATAATACAATTACATTTAAATTGCTACGAATATCCCAGTGGTAGGTCTTTGAAACTATTTCTCATAAATTCTATTCTCGTAACTCCAAAACAGAAATTTGGAGTTATTCTCTCTTAGAACTAATAAGTTCCATTATTGAAGATGAATTCACGTAGTTCAGACTGTTGTTTAGATAAATTCAAATCTCTGGCACTGAATTCCAACAAACCCCTAACATTCGGTTCAAAAGGAACATTTGCTTCCTTTCTGTTCACGCTTTTCACTTGATTATGATAATGATTATGCTTTCTATCACAGAAGCAGATTCATCATCCACCGTACGTTAATTTCATGCGGTGATGATAAAGTAGATACTGGAGTGAGACATTGATCTTATTAGCAGATTCTAAGTACAATATCAAACGTTTATTTTTCATAGAAAATTCATTGTTAACATCTAAGCCCTGAACACTGAGTTTAAGTCTATTATAGCATGGATGGTTATGAATGTCATTAGGCGATAAATGAATTTCATTGCTCAGTGTGTAACCACCGCCCTGCTTGCTGACTTGAAAAAAAAATTCAAATTTTTGGTTTGCAGAATAGGATTTCCGGATTATTTAACTCATAGTCCAACCACGGTACTAATACACTATAGCTTTACAACCTCTCGTGAGTGGAAACGCACACAAGATTCGACAATACGTTCGCCCAATCGCACCTAATAAGCAGATGTTTAGCAGCTGGCTAGAAGCATTAAACCGGACAAAACAGAATTTTTTTAATTTAATAAAAAGTTTCTAAACAAAATCTTTTTAAGAAAACGCATATGCAGCACCATTAATCACTTCATTAATCACCACCGACTTACTGGGACATATCATTAAAAATGAGAGCTTTAGACGAGTACATTTTTTGCATGGCGAGAAGGTTTTGCATAATTTGTCGAGCCATATATACAGTATAAGATGGTTGCCCACCGATCTTCAAGAAAAGACAGAGCATATATATATATTAAAACTTCAGTTTAATATAAACCAAAATAAACACTCGACGTTTCAACCTTCACATTAAAGTCATCATCTGGAGTACACATATATAAAAGAAACAAGTTGCACTACAATCTACATGGTATGCTAAAGTTACTGATCAACCGTTAAAACTGTTGGCCTGACCTCTGGTGAAAAAAAAACGTACCACAAAAAAGCTGGAGCTCTATTATTATTATCTATTAGGTTACAAAATTAAATTAAACGGGGGAGCAACATGTTCACATACAAAAAAATATACTTACTTACATGTAAATATACATATAAATTACAACAAACCAGTATGGATGGCGGCCAATAAAATTTGAAAGATTGCTTAGAATCCTAAAGTCAGGGTTTGCTGGAAAACTAAGTAGGCTGAATGTGTGCCATCCAAATTCTTAGGTTTTTATGCCACCATTATTGTTAAGATTAGGGTGGTTAATCAAAATTTCACAGGCTTTTTTAAATTTCTGTTCATACCAGGTTTTATGGTTGCTCACCGATCTTCAAGAAAAATAGAAAAATCAGAGCATATGAGTATATACACCTTCTTCTGACTACTTCTGACTTTTCTTGAAGATCGGTGGGTAGCTATCTTAATCTTATTCGTCACTAAAATTGAGTCCAAGGTTACCAATGATTTCACAGACATCGAGGGGGAAGGGAAGTAGTGTAGTAAATAACTGCCACCATCTCGGGATGGGTCCTTAATCCTAACAGATATACACTATTGCACGAACTGTGTGAATTCTACAGGGGGGGGGGGGTTGAGTTTATGGAAGTAAAAAAAAACTACTTGCTCTGCCAAAGATCGATTAATGGAACCAATTAAAAAAAACTAGAAAACTTTCTCAGGTCTGTGACTAGAATCGAATTTATAATTTTCTTCTGGCAGTTTCTAGTGCTACAGACACAAATTCCATTTTCACAAGGGTACACAGGAATTCATATACATACAATCATCGCCATTATAGGTAGCATCTTCATATTGAAGGTTTGCAATTATGGATCTATCTATAATACAACACTGGGACTAATACAGGGGCCCCAAGATCCAGATGCAGGGCAAAGTTCCTTATATATTTTTGACTGTAGATCCGTGTGTGTGTTCACGGGGCCGGTTTGCTTGTTCTGAGGAACGAAAAACCCGAGTTTCCAGGTGAAAAACTCACTGCCTCCGTATGAAACTGGTTAACTCATCTTAGTCGAAAGAGACCAGATAAAGGTTCCTCACATCATGGACGGGAATCGAAACCAAGTCTTTCCGAACAAAGGGCTTCGTCTATACCAACTGAGCTACGGAGGCTCATATATACAACGGATATTAAAAAATTAAAATTATTTTTTTTCTCTCATCAAATCATTGGCACCCACAAAAAGTAATATATACTTTTTCTCAAATGCATCGAATTATATAACTTTACATAATATGCAGTAATAATAAGGAGCCAACTCTTTTAATTTTCTTTTCTTTTTTTTTTTTTTCTTGGCCCCTATTACACACACACACACACACACACACACACACACACACACACACACACACACACACACACACACACACACACACACACACACACACACACACACACTAATGAAAGAATGCAACCCTTGTCACGTGAATGATGTGTAGCTGCTCTTAACACTTGCAAAAGAATATAACAAAATCAGTCCACTCTTGACCTTAGTCACATTAGGACTGTTCAAACCGAGCTTTTATCATTCAAACTACTGGCATACGACTTCAAGTCACAACTTTCATATTCAGACTACTGCCGTATGACTTCTGAAGTCTCAACAGATGCTGTGACTTCAGGGTCTTTCATAGTGAAATACTAGATAACTAATTAATACTAATAATTTAATATTTTAATATTATCATCGACTAATTCGTGATAAAATATTTGAAAATCCTGTTATATAGCGAACGTATGCATGTAAAAAAATCCAAATAAAACAGACTTGCCTAAATTAATATCAGTTACAAAACAAAAAAAGTATTAATTTGTTAATCAGTCTAAGTGGTGTGTGTGTAAATCGAATATTTGCATCATATTTGTTTGTATACCCGCTTCTTGAGAAGTCTGTAGGAAAATTCCTACTTTTTTCACGAAACGTATTGTCGCCAAGGTTTTTCCATTCATCATGAACTCCTCGTGAGATCCTCTCATTCATCATGACATCGTTGCCTCTTCAGGAGAGAAGGGTGTAGGAGGGAATTCCGGGAGCCAATGAAGAGTAAAGAAGTTTTTTTTTTTTTTTTTAATATAGCATTCCATTTCTGATTAGTGTTCTTAGAACCTTAGCTTCGTTCATAGTTTTGCTGTCATACAGAGGCAGCTTATCCATTATCTTCATTTGGTTCACCTACATATCTACACCAATATACTAAACCCAAACGAGTGGCAGCAACGCCGATTAAAAATTTAGTTTTTGTTTAGGACGTCTTTATATATATGGATAACATAAAATCCCTATTCAAAGTTCTAAAATTCTCCCTTGGGATCTGGGCTACTAATCATTATAATAGCCTGCATGTGTTAACGGGCATTCTGACGCTTCTGTTAACTAATTGTACGCGCCCAATGAAAGTCACCGTGGGTTTAATTAAAATGTTAATAGTGTCCTCGGGGAGAAGAACAAAAGACGACGATGACAGTCTTCTTTGAATTAGGTTGTGGGAAAAAATATTTTAATATATATATTCAATAATTTTAATGACTTAAACCACCGAGATAATTAAGAATAAAGTTTAATAAGGACACAACTAGTTTCGTTGGTAAGTCAACTTCATCAGGTGTCAAAGTACAAAGGTATATACAAAAAAGACCGACAGAAACATGACACACTAACAACAACAGAGCTGCTATCAAAAATTCACTATTACTATCATTACACACTAACTGTTGTTAGTGTGTAATGTTTCTTTCGGTCTTTTTTGTATATACACCTTTGTACTTTCACACCTGATGAAGTTGGCTTACCAACGAAACTAGTTGTGTCTTTATTAAACTTTATTCTTAATATCTCGGTAGTTTAAGTCATTAAAATTATTGAACGTATTCATAAACCGAGTCAATCTGCATATATATATATATATATATATATATATGTGTGTGTGTGTGTGTGTGTGTGTGTGTTAACTGGTGTGGAGAGATGACTATCGCTTATCCCCAAATCTACAGAGAATATAAAGGATATCCTATAATACGTTTATGGAGGATAATCATAATTCCCCAACTATTTTTGACTTTTTTTTTATCTTACCTGATGTTATGTTGTTCCAATAGTGTTGGGTATGTAGTAAATGAGCAAAACAATGAAAATTAAACAAACAAACGGTTTTGAAAATATGATCTATTTGTACGTTTGGTATATGATCTATTTGTGCGTTTGGTAAAATATGATCTATTTGTAATATGGTCGCGGCCGATGGTCAGGTACTTCATTAGCGAGGATTGTACCACACCGAACTGTGTATAGGTGCCGATGGGATTGGTGAGCGAAGCAACAGCATCGGGACTTTTTAAATGAAAGTGAGTTAGCTAGTCGCATACGGAGTGAAAGGGTTTTCCTCCCAGAAATTCGGCAAACCGACCAGGAGAACATACCGATCTAGGAAGGTCATGTGCCTTAAAAGTCTGTAAGTATCCCATCTATGAAAAATGAAAAACCTAACAATGCAATAATGTCAAGGCGGGTCAAGGATTAAATAAAACAGAAAACCTTATTCTAGAGTTACAGAAGCTCAAACACGATTTATCTCTTCTTCTTCTTCTTTATCTCTTCTTCAACATGATTTATCATCACTTCTAGTCTTTAATAATGAAGGCAGCGAATAATAATAAAAATCATCTCCTTTCCAGTTTCCTTAAGAAAAACTCTAATAAATTTATAAAGCACTGGGGAGTATTACAAATATCTGTGCCATGGTAGAATTAGAGCCTGCGGCGTGCAGATGGAAAAGAGGAAAAAGTATTATATTTTCTTAATGACATTATTTCGTTGGAAGAATGAATGCTTCAGCTTTATTACAATGATTGCAAGGATGAGAAAACAGGGTCATAGACACACGTATCTTTACTTGTTGACAACACAAAGCAAGTTTTCCATTTTGACTGAAATCTAATGTCCTCAGCCTCTAATATCCTGGATGTCCAAGTCTGAGAACGCTTTTGACAACAACAACAAAAAGCATGACAATATGTATTAGCAAACTAATCATTATCAGTATGAGATTGATTAAATAGTGCCAAGGAATGACTTTTAAGAGACCTCTTCGAATTCTCAACTGACATAATAAGGAAATATGTAACGCGCGAGTTACATTTAGGCTTACAATACTTAACAAAATACAAGTTTTAAAAGACAGGCTGAACCAACCCCCTCCCACATCAGTTTTAAAATTGTTTTCTTGATAATCATAACTTTTCAGAGGAAAGGCAAATATATTTGATTTTCCTCTTTGATACCTGCAATTCATCCTTTAGCAATCTCATAGGGTTTTTTTTTTCCCCTAAAAGTATAGGATTTGATTTCTATGAGGTTAATAACACGTCTTCTAGGATATTTTTCGAGTATGTTTTTAAATAAATGTATTCATATAGAAAAAAAAAACTTTGCTCAAGTCAGAGAGATGAAAAGAAAAGGAATTTTTGAAGTATTTCCAGTTTTGAATGCAACTTTTATTTAAAGTACAAAAACTTGTACAATGGTATATAATAGCAAAAGCAAAAGTTAAAGTTAGATCCTGTCACGCCTTAAAAATACCCGCGCTCTTTTACCTACCTTCAGAAAAATTGGATCTCACGGATCCCACTTCTATATTAGAAAAAATTCTCTGCGTATACAGCCTAGAAAATTAAAATTCTATCCCCCTACTTTACACCCAGGTGACGCCAAATGAACTTACGCAAATTTTAGATCACCTAAGTGGTCACATTACCCACAAAAGCTTAAATAATGCAGAAATCTATTAACAATCAGCTTCTGAACTACTTGGAGGCCTCTAACCTAATCAGTAATCGCCATATGGATTCTAACACAGTCCTTCCATATGTGACCCATGATCATGTCAATCCACCTTGTGAGCAAATGCTAGGACAGTTCTTTTTTTCTATTTTATTATTTTGATTACTTTTTAAATTTTTAATAATATTCTTTAATATTTCCATTTCATTCATGCAATAAATAAAATAATTAAATCTTGCTTCTCTTACCTCTGTTTGTATAAAAAGTTAAAATCCAGCAGAATATCGTGACTGTATCAGAATCCAGTCATTATTTTTAAGAAATCAACTTATTTGATTAAAATTACTCTATTTAATTAAACTTAATATAATTTTAAAAAGTATTTAATCATTAATTTTCAATAATCTTGAGGATTTACCTTAGGCTTTAAGCTGCAAGTTCCATACTAATACGACTTAAATGTTTTGGTACGGTTTCATTAATGTAGGTTGTTCTTCTTTTCCGTTTTTTCGGTCAAAGAAATTAGTTCAACATATTGTTATTCAATTAGCTTGATTAGTCACTTGCCGGAAAGATTGCTATGCTCGTTTTAAATTGCACACCAGGTGACTAGAATAAAGCAGCAGGTTTTATATTAAGCGCAGCATCCCATCTAAGTTAACTCATAAACGCTTGCATTCAATAAACATAATTAAAATGCTATTTATGCATGCCTATTTTTGAACTCCAGTTTTTTCCCACGTTTTTTTCATCTTTCGTTTGTCATTTGTGTCATAACTAGGGAGATAATTAGGCCTAATAGGGGATAACGCAGTCTGATGCTACATCTTAAATGGATGATCTTTAGGTCACCTTGTTTCGTGTATCAAACGAATCTGAAACGTATCGTATAACACACTCTTAAAAAACGTTAAAAATAAGATGAGCAATGCATACTAAGGAATTCTCAGGAAATTATGCATGTGTATTGTACAGATTCTGAAAAATTAAATTCATTAAAGCAGATTAATAGTTTATAATCAATACGGGTTAATAAGTTATGAAATGGAAAATGTGCTCACATTAATCATGGACTACGAATTTTATTCAAGCCACACATATATGTGAAATACGAAGAATTTTTACTCAGGCGGTCATTCCGATTATAAATTCTATGAATTAATATAATTTTATTAATATAATAGATGTTGTTTACAGTCTATCAACTACAACGCTTATGTTAAATCAAGAAATAAAAAGGAAAAAATTAAATATTCATAAATATGGTTGTATAATATTACAAACTAAATATTATTTCAATAACTATTAAAAAAGCATTCAATACAACGATGAATTATAACCGAAGCGATTGCTTCAATGCATGTTTCAAAGTTGCACTACGCTGAACTCTGTCATTGGCTACTCGAACAAGTTATGCATTCTTATAATTTCACTTACATTTATTTCAACTTATACTTTTATTACATTTAATAGTTTTTAATTAAATATTTTAGTTTACTAATTTAATAGTTCTATTAAAGATATAATAAATTTATTGCCATTTTAATACTTTTTATTAAATTTATATTTCGCTTGATTTATTTAAGTGTTTTGAATCAAACTTGGCCAATCTGAATCGGGTTAGATCAGATTAGGTTAGCAGAGTTATTAATTTAGATATGGATGATTTGGTCAACTATTTCGACAAAGAGGTATATTTCTTTCGTGTGGTACTGATATGCATCTGCCCATCTTTTTTTTTTTTTTCGTGAGAAATCGAGTAATACACAATTCTTCGCCTCAATAAGTCCTTCCAATAAGTCCTAAATCTAAAAGACGATCTGAAGAATTAAAAAACAAATATTAACATTAAAACGTTTGCAGAATTTTTCAAAATAACAAAAATTCACATTTTTACTGTTTTGAAACCTAGGATTTTAATTGTAAATGTTTATGTATGTATGTGTGTTCTGTGCCCGAGAATCGTGATGTGATGTCAGATGTCCTCCGCCCCAAATATGTCCGAGAACTTTAACCTTTCTCTGTGTGTGTGTGTGTGTGTGTGTGTGTGTGTGTGTGTGTGTGTGTGTGTGTGTGTGTGTGTGTGTGTGTGTGTGTGTGTGTGTGTGTGTGTGTGTATATATATATATATATATTACAGACTAGGATTTAGCATTCGTTTCATTTAAAATACATCAACCTTCGTCCATTTATATTACACCGAATAAGACAGAAAATAATGAGTACGCAGATTATCAGACAAGAGAACTCCAGCTACAGATGCTAGAGCTACGTTTATCTAAGATGGTGTCTACTTGGAAGAGCAACTTAAGACTTTAATAACAACGTTATGCCAGAATGGTTACCGGAAATAAGTAGTTGAAAGCTTGTTATGGTAGCCACGTAATAATAACTGTGTAGCAGAAGCCAATCCAAAAGGGCACATCAAAAGTTCATGTCTTTATTTAAGAAATATGACATCATAACCACTTTCTCGTTCTGCTAGACGGCTCAAATTTCTAGGAACTCGTACATAATATGTTACTACAATTCAACAGACAGTGAAGTCTTCAGAACTCATATAGTGAGCAGAACAAGCACGTAACGAATTAAAAAAAAATCGTCACTAGACAGCAGCATGCTTTTCGTTCTGAATACGTAGGATAGCACCATTTTCTCCATCGTTCATATATTGATCTACAATGAAACTCATGCGGTCACCATAGCAATTTTGAATTATATGCACTTAGAAGGACTATCAACAATAATTATGTTTACTTAATGTCAGGTTTATTTTCATCCAAACATTGTATCTTGGAAACGATGACTGGAGTAACAATAAAGCTTGCCTAGAGTGTCACAACATTCAATAACTGTCAACAACTTGAGGATATTTGAACAGTTGTAGTTTGCTTACGTGCTATTTGTGCAATCATTAATTGTATATTATTTTGCTTTGCTGGATTTAATGAAGGTTGATTCATTCAAACAAAATGACTGTAGTTATCTCAGAAATCTCTAATAGTACATCTAATAAAACTATTTTTTTTTTAAAAAAAAAGTGAAACTCATTATCAAAACCTTCAATCATATACCTACTATATATTTCATAAAGCTCAAGAGCACCTCATAAAAGACAGCCAAAGTTAGCATCCTCTTATCATAAATTAAACTACAAGAAGCAACGTTAGCTGGGTTGAGCTTCCTGCGTTTCCGATCTGGAATCGAAACCACAATTCTAGTACAAACTAGATTATCAAGCGAATGCAACTAAAGACAGTGTACTCTGGAACACCATAAACAGTACATCGGGAATCCCAGCTCTCTAGACATAGACATAAGGTTGAGAAATGCAGATATGACTTTTAATTTTATTACCTAATTTAATACATAATTTTATATATACGTATATGTGGAAAATATCAGTGCATTATGCGCAAAGATATTTACATATACTTGAATTACAGTAAGGAAAAATGTTAATCCTAGATCAGTCTTATAAGTTAAGAATTAACCATTTTTCAAATATGAATTGCTTACTAATATTCTTAACTCTGACCTCATGAAGAGACGCAGCTTTAAATTAGTTTCTTAGCTGTAAAAATGAAAAATTAAATGCAAATTGAAACTCAAAACACATAAGAGCTATTTGATGTTGGAAGGTTGTACACTGCATGTTATTCCTTTATTTTTATTATTTTTCATGATTCCCACCCCAAAAAGTTGTAAATCTATAGTACATTAGTATTGTGGATGTATCAGGGATTTTTTCTATTTTTATTAATTTAATATTTTTCTTTCTTTTTTTTTTTTTTTACATAATCCGTTAATACTGCCATAGAGACCAAACAATTTTTTCAAACCATTTCAGTCCTTCAATAAGTATGGTAGTGGTCTCGCACCGGGAAATGAAGTTCTTTTAGAAAATCATAAAGACAACTTAGCAATCATAAACATCCATGCCCTCAACGGGATTCGAAACTGTAGCTTGTTGTTGTTGGAGAGCGGATATGCTAACCAATCGGCCAGCCATTTGGACTTTATTTGTTTTCTTTCATGGAATGAAAAAACGTTAAGCATACCAATTTAGCAATGGAAACAAATTTATTACAATGATTCTTGTTTATTCAATACTTTTTGTTACAAGCTCCCCAGTGCCCTCCTTGCTGCCTATACACTTTTCGGCATTACAGGCTATTCCGTTATTACGCCACTGGATGCGTTTCGCAGTATGACTTGCATTTATATTAACAAAAGCACGAAATCAGTCTTTCAAAATTGTAATGAGATCGAAAACGGATTGTTTTGCAACTACATCGAGAGGCCGGCCTATTGGTTAGCATATCTGCTCTCCAACTAACAGGCTGCGAGTTCGAATCCCATCGTAGGTATATATGTCTGTGAGTGTTCTTTAGAGGTGGAAGTGAATTTCTTCGGGGTGTGAAATGGGTACACGACAACTGGATGACAGAATAAAAGATCAAATATGCAATTCTATTCTGTTCATCTATTACCAGGTAAGTTTAAATAATATATTTTTGAGAAATGAGTTAGTATAAACATAAAATTTCAAAAATATCGCTTATAATTAAATTTATTTTTATTGTGTAGAATTACGAATTGTATAGAAGTTATATTGAAATTTCCCATACAAAAATTGAGTCAGCTAGTTAATAAATATTTATATTATATATTTTCGTTTATATCATATATCAAAATTTGTAGGATCATTTAAGAAAGAGATGGTTAAAAAGAGTGGTCCGAAAATGATTTAAAAATGAAAAGGTATAATTGCACAATATTAAAATATAGAAAAAATACAGTTTTTTAATTCATTTAGTAATGTTATTTTGTAATTAACAAACATAATTTGTACTTTAATTTATAGTAACCTAACCTAAGCTAACTACACAATAAAAATAAATTTAAACTTAATTATAAGCGAGATTTTTCAAATAACCTAACCTAACTACACAATAAAAATAAACTTAAATAAACTTAATTATATAAGCGAGATTTTTCAAATTTTATGTTTATACCGTTCTTTTAACTAATTTTTACCTGGTAGTAGATCGACAGAATAGAATTTCATATTTGATCTTTTATTCCGTCGCCCACTTGGCCATCGCCCAGTTGACTGTGTCCCTGTGAGACCACTTCCCCGCTTATCAGAAGTCAGAAGTGACTTGAAAACGCTCCTTGTTTAGTCGCTAGGTCAAGGTTTCCAGACCACGTAAAAATGAATAAAAAATATAAAATAAATAGAAAAATTAATAAAAATAGAAAAAAATCCTTAGCCCATCCAAGGTATCCTAATGTGTTATAGGTTTACAACTTTTCGGTGGGAGTTACATAAAAAAGTAACACATACAAATGTAAGTATTGTCTTCCAAAAGTATCTGGCATTTGAATTACTTTTATTAGTACAAACTTCTTTTGCTACTTCATTAAAAAAACAGATTCATTTATATAAAGCATTTCCCTTTTATAAACAAATAACTCCTCTAGAATATTTTCATGTCCAAAAGGGAGTTGTCGGCACTCTTAGCTCTAAGATTACTGAAATCAGTAGTCAGCCGGTCTCGACTCTCACCATCGCCTTCAAGAAGATAAAAATCCTACTTGTCTGTGTCAAAAATTGGCTGAAAAAAAGACAGAAAAAGTTCTCCAAAAAATGAAAACCAGCCTTTCACTACGAATGTTTGTAAATGTCTTTAGGTAGTAGATGAATCTCATCGTTTTGTTTATCAGAGGCTTAAAGTGTCTTGAAAAATTCTCGTATCGGGTCTCTAGAATATAGTTTCCAGAATATCTAATCCTTTGTGTATCAAAGGTACCTTGTGTACATTGAATGACAACGCATGCCTTTCTGAACTGCATACTGTATGCTACGTGAGGAAACCGAACATTAAGTTGAAGAGTGAACAAATGAGTAAAGCTGAAAGAACAGTCGAAAATGAATACTGTTAATGAGCGTAATTGGTTATGAGTGCAATAGAGGAGAGGTTCTAGAAGAGGACAATTTCAAAATTAAGATTACTTGAGGAGGAGATGGAGGGAGATGTAGAAATACTTTAACATTTCTTGTTTTATTAATGTAGGTTGCATAATTTTTGAATAATATTTATTTCAAATTTTCTAATAGCTATTATAAGACAAATATACACGCATATTGATAGGTTTCATTTCTGTTGGTAAACTGAAAAATTTACTTTTTTTTTCCTCTCTCTGATTTCAGAGGGGATTTCCCTTCTCCAAGAGAGAAAACCCGAATGCCCCCCTCGGAGATAGTCGACTAACTCGGTTCCCGAGTTAGTCGACTATCTGGAAAAATGACCTAGAAAAGAGTCGAGCTTATAATTTATCTCACAGAAGTTATCATAAATTCATCAGTTACAATAATTTATAAAGGATGCATCTCATTTTTTATACTCGTATCAAAATGTGGATTATTATCAGTTTAGTACCATCACTGTAGGCACATGTAACTGGAGGGAAAACAACCTTTAAACCTTTAGCGCAAGTCTAACACATGAGCAGGGTTCCTAGATTATACTACTATTAAATGTGTTCGAGATCAGTTTGTTTGCGAAGATAAAGCTGGAGCACCTCGAGAAAAATCATCCCAAAGCCCGACACCGACTAACTCAGAAGTAAAAAAAAAAATTGTGGCCAAAACATAATTTAACAACACCTAACTACATGTACTCATTCATACGCAAATCAATTATTAATTAACTTACCCTCCACCAATAAGAACTATTAGTTCATTCTTGAAACTATTCTAAACTCACTGCTTCTATAACTAATGGTTATTTCACGTTAAAATTCTGAAACGTGGCCTTTTTTTTTTATTTGTTCCACTTCTTCGCTTTTAATAATTATAATCTATTATATATTCTATAATGTCCCAAACTATTATAAACTTAAATCAAATCTCGTCCCTGTCTCTTGTTAGAGAAATTCAACAAATCACTGCTATCCAAGGAATTCTCGTAATTGTCACGATCCAATCCTTAGGCGCACTTAATGAATCTTCTCTGAGTGCGAAAGTATTCAGAGAAGATTCGAACCTTTATCATTCATTAAAAAATCGGCCTGACCAGAGACATATGGTTTTCATAACTTTCATTCTACGAGCAAAGGTTCTTTTAATTAAACCTACACTCTTCAGAACTTTGCTAGTTAATTTACCAATATATTTTACAGGACTGCGGAAAACGATATCAAAAATGCCCATTATATGGAAAAAATAATGAAGCAGTACTCTAGTTAAATCACCTAAAAAAAACTACATTTAACATTGCATCATATTACAATGATAGTACACTTTAAAAATAAAAAAAAGGTACTCGTAAAATTCAGCTCGCTTATAGACTGTATTTATCATATCGGACTTTTATTGCCCATAGAAGATAACCAGTAGCAATAGATAAAATATAAATATATATTAAAGATAACAGATAATAATTAAAAGAAAAAATTAATAGTTGACCATTGACACCTTTTAAGGCAAATTCTTGTTTTTTGGGCAGTTAGAACTATGAGAGATTTTAGGATGTTTTTTTATAAAAATTTGTATACATTTTTTTAAAAAAAGTAAAACTGTTTATTAATATTTATTTTTCAGGGTTTTTTTTTATTATATGAATCTGAGTTTACATTTTGTGATTTATTTATTTAGATGTTTTGGGGGGTTTGAGTTTGGGTCTGCACTCAAATACTATGTCAATACAAAACATGTTGATATGAAGTCGCTAAGAATACATTCTTCACGTAAACCGGAGAATTACTTAGTCGATCAAATTTACAATTATCCAAGTTGTGATTCACTTGAACAAAAAAAATTTCCAGTTTTTTTCAAACTCTAATAGTTGTTCTATCCCAAAATATGAGTGCCCATTACACGAAGTGCAAATGATACGATCTGAAATCGTGTTTACCAAGAGAGAGAGAGATTAAAAAAATAAACACTTCACCTGACAACTTGCAGAGTATCTGTGCAAAAGTAGCCAAATTCTAGAACAGGAAGTTGTAGTTTCTTTGAAATTTTAAATTTTGGAGAAAAAAAAAATAGAATAGGTTACAAAATGAGGTTTGATACAAAATAAAACGCTACTGAAATATACTGTTTGCGAAGGTTAAATATAATTACCTGAATAATCATTTTAAATAACAAAAATAAGTTATTATTCTTTAATATAATTAAAACAAAAAATTAAAATTTACATCTGTTTTAGTTGTTATGTTTCAAGTGCATATTGCAAATGTTCACGTGTTGCAGCTACATCCGTAGATGCCTCGGTCAACCAACGTGAAAGAGAATGGAGTCAAGGTCAACCAACTGACTGTGAGTCCAATCGTTATCCTCTTGCTGATGCACGGTACTAAACTAAGGTCCCGTGCGCTATACTGCGTGATAACCATCATTCACTCGGATGCATGGATTAAAAGTTGACATTCATTATCAAATATTAATCTTTTGGTCATCAACAATTAAAGAAGAAACGAACATAAAACATGAACTGTCCTCAAATAAAATAAAAAGTTGTAGATGATTAACAGAACACATTTGTTCAGTACTGGAACTGAAAAGGCCCTTTACAACAATATTACTGTGTGATGGGAGATAATGAAAGAGTGGGCCGAATTAAAAAATGAGGAAAAGAACTGCAATTTTTTCCCAGATACTTTTGTAGTAGAGAGAGGAGGAAAACTAGTAATTTTTTTATAATACAAGTCAGCTTTTGATCATTAAAATATTCTTCATATATGTTAATAAAAAGATAAATAAAAAATTAATACAGAACGAGATTCAGCAGAAAAGTCTTGAGTATGTAGGAAAGAAAGTAGTTGTTTAAAATTTTATATACAGCATACTTTACACGAGATTAGAACCTGTTTTGACCAAGCGATGACATTTACCAACAAAGCCACAGAGTTAGGTATATTAAGATTTATTCTTAAATTCATTCACACACACACACACACACACACACAAACAACATCGTCGTTTTGTAGGAAGAAACAAATTAATGTCATCTGAAATGTCATGCCAGCTGTTCTAGAATATCAAGGGGAGGGATGAAAGGAGTATCATAATCAAGTTTTGTGCAAAGGTGATTCAGACAGTCATTTAACTTGACAATGCGTCAACTGTTTGAATACCGTCGCACATATTACAGGTGTTTTTATTTTATTTTATTTATTTATTTATATATTGCAGACAATATATAAGTATTCAGAAGTATAAACCATTGTCCACATAGTACTAATTTGCTGCAGGTACTGAAATTTCTCGCAATAAAATATACATTCAACTGTAAAAATAAATATCAAAGCGACTTTATTACTACATTAAATCCTTAGCAATACAGAAATACGATACCGCACAGTTCACTGAAATTAGGGAGGTTAAAGAATTATTATATTTTCTCTCTCTCTCTCTCTCTCTCTCTCTCTCTCTCTGTGTGTGTGTGTGTGTGTGTGTGTGCGTTGAAAAAAAAAAAGATTACAAAGTCAAAGAAGTTAATTTTACTTAAATACTACGTATAAATGTGATGCTATTTCTATAAATACTTTAATTCAAAACATGGAAAGTTGTTCATTGTTATTTATTTAACTCTATTCCTATTTTGTTACTGAAAATACCTGAATACCCATAAAAATTCAGTCAGCAATTGCAACCGAAATTAGTTGGGTCAAATCAATCATTGGGTAATTAGTAGGTAATCTGCTGGCCTGCTTGGTAGAGTGGTTAGCGTGTCCGCTCACTAATCAACAGACTGCGGGTTAGAATCACACCATGGTCATGGATAGTTGCGATTGTCTTTAGGTGAGAGATGAATTTCATCGCCCGGTGTGACACCGCTTTAAAAAGTTTGAAAAGTGTTCCATGTTTGGTCTTTAGAGCAAAGTGTCGGGTCTATGTAAAAAAATAAAATAAAATGTAAAATTAATAAAAAAAAATTAAAAATGCTTAGACCACCCAAGGTACTAATATACTATAGGTTTACATAAAAAAGGCCTTTCGTGGGTGAGATCCACATAAAAAAAATTAATTAATAGACTCGATGAATAAGTTGATAATTAATTCATACGCTCTCATTCAATCCGGATTAGAACGTGAACTGAGTATTAGTACAGGACAAATATATTCGCCACGTTATTAATTATCCCACCAACGGAGTTAATGTCGTCAAGATGATAGATGATTTTCATCATCTAGCGAGATTATCAACACCCAGTACTGAAGGCCGAAGTGGTTTGAAAAGGGGAAAAAAAGTTTCATAGAGTTACCTAATTTTCTAGTCCTTAGCCCAAACACTAATCTTGCTATAGGCTTACAATGTTCGTGGGTGAAGTGCACATAAAAAATGATAATACTTTGTTCATGCGTCCATAAATATATTACAAAATTTAAACCGCATAAATTAAATTTTAGAAATAAAATTTAGAAGACCTGCTGCACCTCTCTCAATAACAATGTAGTTAAAATTATGTTTCAAAACAATACTGTAAAATAATCTATTAACATTTAAAGAATTAGGAAAAGCGATAGGTCAATTCAGATGATGTAGATATCTCGCAGGATGACTTAAATAGGCTGACGGCATGGGCTAAGGTAAATGGCTCAGTTTAACCTGGCTGGTGTAAGGTGATGCACTTCGGGAGGATGCGATCACATGCTGTTTACTATATTAATGAAACTGAACTGCAAGAAGTGGACGAGGTAAGGAACTTGGGAGTTATTGTGGACAGAGAACTTAAGTTTAAAGGGCGTACTGCAAAGGTTGCCCAAATATCACATCAAATTACATGGTTGTTGAAGAACACACTGACAAGCAAGGATAAGGAAGTTATTGTACCACTTTATTAGGCATTAATAAGACCGCATTTGAACTATTGCGCACAGATCTGGTCACCTGGATTTCTCGGTAATGAAGAAATTGCGGAGAGGATTCAGAAGCGAGTTACAAAGATTGTTGCAGGTCTGTGGGATGTTCCCTAAGAGGATTGATTGAAGATCTGTGGGTTCCAAAATCTAACTGGTAAACGTAGGAGGGGAGATATGATAGAAGCATATAAATTATTAAAGGGATTTTATAGGATTGATACTGATGACTTTTTTAAGACCGTGCAGAAAGGGAGAGAACGAGGAGCCATCACTGGAGATTGTGCAAGAGTGTGGTTAACAAGGGTGTTAGGGACTAGATTTTTTGCTTGCAGGATTGTGAATGGGCGGAATGCGTTGCCAGAGGTGGTTGTGAATGAATTTTAAAAGTATAATAGGTATTGTGTGAATAATGATTAGTGTGTCAATGTAGGGTCTCCCGCGATAAGTCTTTTTACTCCATGGAGACACCGTTATAATAATAATAATAATAATAATTCTTTAATATTTAAATAGTTGTCTTTTGAAGGAGACAGTACTTAGGATTTTATTTCTGTAAAATGTAAAACCTATAACGGATTAATCCGGTACTTTTTACCACTTCAGAACTTCAATAAACGGGGGGGGGGGTCTTGAACGGGATAATATCACCTGATTTGATCATGCTGTGTATATCTCTCCTAAGTTTGGATGAGGTAACCCAACTAAAACATTGGCCACATAATTATTTACAAAACTTTCTATTTGCTAATTAGAATTCAATCAGGCAAATTCTCAGAAGAGTTCTACTAATTGTAATGCAATAAAATATAATGACTTGCAGGATCTAAGTTATTCTTCTTTCACTTCAAGCTTTATTAGTTGTAAGGTATTACAAGTGTGCGGAATGAAGTTCATTATATAATGACAAGATAATTTTTTCTTCATAGTGAATGTGCAAGAGCAACTGAGATTTAAAATTTAGTTGAACTATTCATAGGCAGAGCGACAAAGGTTTTGCAGTATTTCTTGCACACAGGTTTGAAACTTTTAAGTTGCTTTCCCGTATGTATTAAAACGCTTATTTTTGCACAGATGTAAATAAACTATTACTACTGTTGCTGTATATTAAGCTGTCATTAATACTCCAATGTGACTGTATCTTCCAATGAGTTACAGGCATATATAAATTTCTCAAGGATTTTCTACCATTAGATCAAAAGGTAGTATGAAACACACACTGTATGTGTTTTTAATTAGTCAACCTTTCAAATAGGCGAAAGCGAAGGTTTTTCTCTTCAAAACTAGCCTGAGAATACATGCAGATAACAGACGATGTGTATACGCAATCCCATAACATATACAGATGGTCGAACCAGCTAAAAAGCGTTCGACATTTTCTTCGTTGATATTCTGCCTAATTCAGTACTGTTAAATTTTTTTTAAGTTTCTCCACTTGAATCTCTACATTGTCTCTATAGTAGTGAAGAATCCCCTTCCAGGAGGAAATGTTCCAGACATGATTAAATGAAAAAGTGTGAGAATTTAAATGCTTATTGAGGTATGAAGTGGCTTGAAAAAGTTACATATATTGTTCTCTAGGACCGAGTTCTAGGATTATCTCACTTTTAGCCTCCCCATCTACACTAAATGAAATCTATTAGCTGTTGCATACAAATTAAAACACCGAAAGGATTTTTTATGGTTGTAATTACAGTTAAAGCAACTAAAAACTATGACATGTATGTATGGCATTAAAATCTACTAAAAGAACCTGTAATAAATATCCAATATTATTCTATTGTTATCAGTTGGCTTGGTTAGCGGAATGGATAAGCGTACCCGCTCTTCAACTAAAAAGCCGTCCATTCGAATCCAGCGGTAGCATGATGTTTGTGAAAGTCTCATTGATAGACTATTTTAGTCGACCATGTGCGATTACAATCACTACCATCTTGCCAACCGGAGAGTTAAGGTGGCTTGAAGACAATGTTTGCCTTTGAGACTTAGAGAAAGTTTTTCAAAAACGACGAAATGCTTATGGTGATACAGCCTTCGGTATGACAGTTACCTTGGTGTTGAACAACTTAAAAAAACTACGAACTGTGCTCATCTGTATATTCGTCTTTTATTAATGCTTTCGATCAAGGTTTCACTGACCTGACAGTTCGAACTGGTGGTTTCGTTTTCATCAAACCAGTGAATATAACTAGCTCCTGTGCAGAGTTCGTTGTATTTAAAGTAGATCAACACCAACGCCATGGCAGCGCTCATGCTGAAAAATGTATTCTAGTAAGCTATCGATCACTTACGAAACTTTTAAGTTTCAAAAGGCAAACAATGCTTTTCCTCTTAGCTATAAAAATAATATTGGATAGGTACTGTATTATCTTTTATTTTAATAAACTCTTTATTTAAATTCGCTAAATAGAAAAACAAATTCTCATTTAACATTATTAACAATGTGAAGGGAAAGCAAGATGAAGTTTGCAATGTTAAAACATTAAAAACACATAAAAATCACAATCCAACCTATTTCACAAGAAATGATTTAGTATTATGAAAAGCGAGTATTTCGTCATTCTAATGATTTGCTTCGAAGATTAAATTGTCAAATACCAGATACGATGATTTCTATACTCGACTATATCACGACTATTGAAGTTAGTAAATTTAACCGAGTGGTGATAGTTTCAAACATAATAAATCCAGAAAAATGATTCCACCCTTCTAAATGTGACTTCTTCTTCGAGTGCCATCTCCTATCGGAGGTAGGCGACCACCTTGGCAAATTCTGTGCGATCCTCAGCCACTCTGAACAGTCCCTCAGATCTCATACCAGTCCAGTGTCTGATGTCTTCCTTGGAAAATCTTGGACCTTGAAGAAAATCTTGGAGGTCCAATATTTTCTTCGTCTTCCTTGTCTTCTTCTTCCATTTATCTTCCCTTTTATAATCAATTGAAGTATCTTATATTTTTCATTAAGAAGTAGGTGACCAAGATATGCAGCTTTCCTTCTTTTTATGGTATCTAAAAGTTCACGTGATTTCCCGATTTGTTCAAGTACTTCCTGAGTGGGCGTTTTTGCTGTCCATGGGATTTTTAACATTCGCCTGTATAACCATATCTCAAAGGCTTCAAGTTTATTTTATTGATATTGTCTTCAAGGTTCAAGTTTCTGCACCATACAGCAGTACAGACCATACATAGCATTTACTCTAAGTTCTAAATTTAAATTGCGGTTAGACAGTGTTGATTTCATTAGGAGAAAAACTTTTTTCTTGCCATTTCAATTCTAACTTTTATTTCCATTTCTGGATTGCATTCTTCATTTAACCAGCATCCGAGATATTTAAACTTTGTCACTCTTTCTATTTGTAACTATAACTAAGCACAATTAATTATTAGAAGGGGATAACAGTTCTTATTTATAATATCCACTCTTTATAGAGAACACAATTACTCCGTAACAAGACTAATGTGTTCCTATTGTTGTTATTCTTCTTATTATTATTATTACAAGGTATATCCAAGGAGTCTCAGAACTCATCAATCTAATATAGCTACTACACTCACACTATTTTGGGCTACAACAATCTACTTCGTAAATGTATATTTTTTTAATTTATTAGTTACATATATTCTCTGGCCGATCTGTCAAATTTGCAGGAATAATTGCAGGGCTTTTTCCACCTTTTTAGTATGAACATCGGTTAATTAACCTTCAATTAACCTTCAAACGAAACAAAAAAAAACTAGTAAAGATTTCTCGAGACGACGATAATTGAAAAACCCAGGCATTTTTTAACGAAAGGGAGTATGTGGCAGATGGCACTAAGTATATAATAATACTGATGCAACTCGGTGTGAAGCGCGCGCGCGCGCGCACACACACACACACACACACACACACACACACACACACACACACACACACACACACACACACACACAATTTTTTGTATATATACCCAACTTAACCAAAATATACTCATTGTGGTTAAGTTGAGTTGGTTTTCTGTTCAGAACGAAAGCGTGTTCAACATGTTTCTGAAAATTTATCAAAGGTTTTCTTGAGCTATTCTTAATGCTATTTATGAAAGTTAATCTTGACTTTGCATCTCCGATGGATCAATCAATAATATAAATCTTTTTAACTATTTTTTGAAACATACCAAGTAGATGACATGATAAAGTATTCCAGTGAAATTAAATAAAACCTCTAGAAACTGCTTACAAATTGCTGACGAAAATAAAATGCAGACATAATAAAATAGCATATGCCAAACTAGAAGAAAAACGTTTATCATTAATTTATATCCTGATACCGAGAGTTAAAAATTGTAACTTCCATTATTAAAACCTGCAGGAGGTAATTCATCTTTCAACAGATTCCATTTGTGATAGAAATTATGTCAATCAAACTAAGAAACATTACTGTCAGAGCCTGGCCAGCCTGACATAATGAAAACTACTTTCACTCAGCAAAATACCTATACAGCAAATTTTTTCAACTCTATTTTCGCAACAATAAATTGAAATGAATGGATGTTCTAAATTGTTTTCAGAGGATTCCTAAATATAAGCTATTATTAAATGCTCCCATGTTTATAACCATGAAAGTATGGACGAGTAAATCTGCGTGCTGCCATGCAAGTGGAGAGTGTAACACCAAGATTTCAAAAGACAATTTGAAAAGGATGAATACTGACATGGTAGCTTCCTTTAAGTAGAATATGTGGACCATAGCGGACATAGTTCACATAACACTGAGGATCCGAGCAAAAAGAATAAAAAAATAAAATAACCAAGGTGAAAAGCAGAAAACGTCAAGTGCTGCATTGGCTATACGCTAATTAATCGTTACGAGAACGTTGTGTATTTTTTGTGATAGTTTCGTGGGTTTCCATGACGACCAACCTTGGAGGCATTGACATCAAATGCTACTTCTACAATTACTACTACCACTACACAGCAGTCTTCCAATAGAAATCATTTGTAAGAAAACACATTCTTTCTTTCAAAAGTTGTTCAAAAAAACTGAAAAATAAATGCTTTTGTCGAAATTTTTTAAACAAACATTAAAATGTAACATGAGTTCTTCTTGCTATTAGATGATAAAATATATAAATGCAGACTTCCATATAATTACAAAAGAGAGAGTGAGTGAGTGAGTGAAGAGACACAGGGTGTCTTTCATATGAAATAATGACATTCGGAGACCAAATTTAATAGGATTAATTAATTGATTGAATTAATAATTATATAAATAATTAAAGAAAAATTTTGTTTCTGCCGCAGCAAAAGGTCTAAAATATGAGACCGGCTAACCCACTTTCAGATATAAAGCTCAAAGGTTTCTCGCGTCCTGGATGGATGGGATTCCAATGAAGCCAAAGCGATAAAAAAAAATTATCTAACTTCGCCAGCCTAGTTGACAATGGTTAACGTACCCGCTCCCAACCAAACTGCCGAGGATTCGAATCCTACTGTAGCCATGGATGTTTCTGATTATCTTGAGGTGGGAGAAGAATTTCATTGCCCGGTGGAAAACCACCGTCTCGTTTACTGGAGGCCTAAAGTAGCTTGAGAAAGTTCTATGTTTAGTTTCTATAGCAAGGTTTCCAGACTTTTTTTTATTTAAAAATAAATAAAAAAAATCAAAATAAATGAATAAATAAAATAATACAAATTGATAAAAGAAAAAAAATCCTTAGCCCGTCCGATACTCTGATCTACTATAAGGTTATAACATTTCGTGGATGGGAGACAAAATAATTAAAAAAAAAAAAATTCTTGGTTTGCTGTGATAACGAAATCACAACAATGTACTGAGAAATGTTTATAAGGATTTCTGTAATTTTTTTTTCTAACAACACGTGAAGAATAATTATCATTTGTTACTGCTGATATCTAGATATCAGCAAGAACATAGTTTAATGTTGTTATTTTTTTATATATAATGGTTAAAAATGAAGTGAGATGGATATATGCACAAAAAATCTTAAAAAGCAAACAGCATATACCTAGCAATATGTTTGCCAGTTTTAAGAAAGACCAAACATGCATCGTACTTTATCTTTTATAGCGATGTTCTCACTAAAAAGCATTTGTTGCAGAAAATCATTTTTGCTCGTTGATATGAGAACATAATAGTAAACCTAGTTTGAAAATGGTCGCAGATAACTTTCAACACTACTACTACAACTACCAAAAAAGTAACACTTAAAAATAATGCTGAATATCACTAGACACATTTTGCTGCAGGAACCGATATCAATCTGTCGGGCGTCGTATTTCCAGATAGCGTTAAAAGCACCATACAAAAGCAAGAGTTGAACTAGGAAGAAATTTAACATAAGAATACATGTTATTGCATAATGTCGCACGTAACAAAGGTACTTGAAGCATACAAGAGGTACACCTCTTTCTACCAAGTAGAACTCTTACCATTTTGTACAGTAACAATACATGATTTATGCATTTATAGTTCCGTCGGTCTGTGTGGTAATGAATGAACTCGCAGCGGTTTGGGTGCAGTAATAATGAATGCATTATTCCGAAGTAATTGAAAATGATGGAACGCCTATGCTACCGTCGTTTGGGAATTACGACGAAGAAATTAAGGTTATGAGGCTGGTATCTGTTAATTATGTGTGTTCTATGGCCGGTTTGCCTGTTTTGCGATGAAAATGCCCAAGTTGATGGGAAAAAAAACACTGCCACATCTATTTGAACCAATTACTTCACCTTCGCCCTTATAAATATTATTCGCATCTTAAACGGGATTCAAACTCTTCCAATCAAAAGGCATCTTATCAATATCGATAGAGGCCACCTATGCACGATAATTATATAGTATGTTTACACATACTGTATAATTCTCAAAAAACTGACGTTCGTTTTTCATTTAACACCAACCAAGCTTATGTCGCCTGAAGTTTATTAGTTGGACGTATTGAAAATCGCATTCTGTGGTTCGTAAAACAGTTTCAAGACAATATAAAACATTGTTTAGAATATCCAAATTGCAACCAGAAATATTCGAAAAAGACATCGCCTATGACTTTAATAAAATCTTTAATCTCATGGATATAAGTTTTTAGAATTACTTTAAAAAGTATTATTAGACTTAAGTTTTTGATATCCGGATCAATTAGTTACTTGGCCTGGTTTTCCAATCTACGGGATGCGGATTCGACCCATTATTACTATTACGTAACACCTCCAGGGAGTCCAATGACTCATCGAGGGAGAGTAGCCACTTTACAACTTTCCACCAACCACAACAACGCCATCTACCATCCACTACCACCACTATTATTTCCAGAGACAATCACAAACATCCATGCTCACTGCGGGATTCGAATCCGCAGCCTTTTGGCTGGAGAACGGATACGTTATCCACTAGGCCAACCAGGCCGGCATGATGACTTACCATAATCTCCCGATTTGTGGCTTATCTCCGTGCGCACGTGATACTAATATGACTTGAAAGCGGTTAAGTCAAGTTGGCCTACTATGGAAATGAAGTGCAAATTCTCGATTAATTGCGAACTCTTCAGATAGCAAAGATAATCGAGAATCTATTGTACTTTGGATAATTACGTTCTATTTAGCCATCTCTTATTTCATGCCCTGGAAAATAAGCCTGTGTAAATATTTTGAAACAATTTTTCTCCATTTTTTTCCTAGGACAATTGCATACTTATTATAAGTATATCACACCTGCAAATTTGAAGACTGATATTCGGTGGCATAATTATGGGACAAGCTTTCGATGACTTGAGTGCTTCGTTAGGTAAGCTTTCCACCCTACCCTCCTCATTGCAGGATTATGAAATATATAATCACTATGTCGCCGAATTTAAACAGCACTATACGCATGCCATATAATAACAACAACAACAACAAAAAAAAAAAAATTGTTAAACGTAGATGTTGAGAAATGGAGTGTTTGACTTAAAGTTTACATTACTTGATGTATGGATCTAAATTATATATATGCATGTAAGAAAAATAATAATATATGAGAATAATAAGAAAATATTATATATGCATGGAAGAAATTATACCAGTATCAGAGTATCACCAATTTTCGACCAGTGAGTTGTTAAATAATGCCTCAACGTGTCATAGTTCAATGAAACAACTGGAAAAGCTTAACCACGAAAAGAAATAAACTTCATCCCAATGTAAGTAATCTCTTACTTCGAAATGGTGCTACTGTTTTACACTATGGTTTAAAGGCATACCAGGGACGGCCAAATTTCCTAGGCCCAAAAGCCACATGGGACGATTTTCAGATGTTCGCGAGCCGCAAAGTATTTTCTAAAATATTTAATTATTAAAAGCACATACAAATACTTATAATTATACTCACATTAAGTTTAATTAATGCTCAGGTTGGGTATTCGTTTCTGCTGTTGATGCTTTAATTAATTTTACTTTTAATCAATTCTGTTAATTAATTTAACAGATTTAATTAAACAGTGTTAATGATTTAACAGCATTGTATTATCCCGTGGTGCCAGTCACGCAGAACAAAATGTCGTGCGTATGACGTATTTGATGGTCAATTCAATTTTTCTTCGTTTTTTATATCTGTTTGTATTATGTCTGAAATTATGTCAAAAATATTTTATGCATTTATATGGATTGTATTTTGTGGATATTATTAGATACAATGATATCTCTGTTAAAATATATATGTATCATGAATTTTTGTCTTTTATGATAAACCAAAATTGCCTTGCGAAGCATGTGGCTCGTGAGCTTGGATTTGACATTGCTGACATATACGATTGCTTTTAACGTGTTTTTATATAACACTGCAGTTAACTTAGTGCATACCTAAAAACTATTCTGGAATGTAGGTCATCTGTTACTATATTTAGTCTTATAGTGGACATACGTTGTGCAGATATATTTTGGCAACTGAATAGAATTATTGATTGTTAATTTGCATCTGACCCTACGCTCATATGAACTGGGGGGGTAAGCATAAATTACAGCTACATTAGAGAAACTTGAGTCACAAGAAAAACTGCATTTCTGAAGGCCAAGAATTCTTGCATATAGTGATAGTAAATATTATTATGTACTCATAATCTCCACGTATTTGAATCACTTAAATAATACAAAGTTCTTCTGTGATTGGAAGATCATGCCCCCCCCAAAAAAAAAAAAAAAAACTGATCTAATTGGGGATATTTGGCAGCCGTTCGTAAGAATATGAATGGCATTCTAATTGCTGATCACTGAAGCACGTATGGTATGGTACCGCGATTAGTAAAATATCAAAAGGAGTATCATAGTATTCTACAAAGAAATAGTTGCTATTTGAAAGAACAATATGGCCGCTGTGTGCATTGCAAACATGGAAGGAGGGAAAAAATGTGTTCATTAGTAAATAAGCGCTTTTATAAAGACATACTGTGCGGAGTCACTACTGATCACCCTTATTACAAGAATCATTTGGACCAAAATTTGGAATATAGGTTTTTTTTTTTTTTGACCTTCGCAACTTCATTTGGAAAATGAAGTTTCCTCCTAAAAAAGCTCACCCACGGTATTAATGTCCTATATGTAGTTTATAATCTGTCGTAAGAGTCACAAAAAAAAAAAAGAAAAGGGATAGTTGGGGGGGGGGAGCATTCTACTAATACCTGTGGGGATTGCATTTTAATTATTTTCGACAAAATTTGGACTACAGGTGTTTCTTATATTATTTGAAGTCCCCCTGGCAATTTCAACACAGTTTTAAACCAAAATGAAGTTATTGCAGACTGTTTCACCAACTTCGCTACAAAAGCAATGTAGTAAAAAAAAAAAAAAAAAAAAAAAAAAAAGTGAGTCAATTCCTGAGGAAGTAGGAGGTAGCAATATCAAAGTGGCTACTTGGGTGGCATTCCTATTTTAATTAATGAGCACTGAAATTCCTTCTGAAATCGATTAATATAACATCAACACATACAGCAATTATTTGCTATAGGCTCTTCTGCCTTTCGTGTGTGGGAATATGTTTAAACACTATTTACTAAAAATAGTGCCACTGAAGCAGCTACTTCGAAATTGCAGTCAACGTTCACTTTTTTTTTTTTTTTTTTTTTTTTTTTTTACATAGGAGATCTTTTTTATGAAATTGTATTTACATTGTATTTGGACGCACTGGGTTATTCATAGCAACTGTACATGTTAATCATTCCGAGTTATCTGCTAACTCTTCCAGTGGCAAAATCTAAAACTATCAGTTCTCTCTATAATCATAACTGCAACAATTTTGTTCAGCGATCTGAGCACTTGGACTCATTCAAAAATGATCAACAAATTTGATTGATCTGTTTAGATGAAATAGTAAATTGCAACTACAACTCAACATAGAGTCCAACCGCCAAGGTTCGGTTGGACTCTATGAACTTCTGAAATCCAGGTACTCTTCTAATTGCTCAATTTATTTATTCGTATGGCAAAAGGAATACAGAACAGCTACAGGTCAATGTTCAGTCTGGAAAGCCAATCCAAGGCCTCATCTATCACCTTGTGGATGTCCGTAGACCACCACCGTGAAATTAGCGCCTTGGGCAGTCGTTCACAATATGAGTAATCGTCTGATCCACGAGAGAACAATCACAACAAGGGTGGTCTAACAGCCCTCATTTATGTAGTAGGTAGCCACATCTGCCCTGGTTAGTTCTGATCCTGTTGATTGATGACCAAATCTTCCTAGGAAGAGCAAAACCAGGCTGCAGAGCACAAGGATTTCTACCAGGAAGCCGTTTGTTGGGAGATTGTTGGACCAGTATTCTCTCACATGTCAGGTGTTGATGACAGAGCAGCTGAAGAGAGTTCGTCCATGGACCAGAAAGGCTTTCTAGATTTTAGGCGAAGACTAGGTGGATTTATGAGCGTCTGGTGCAGGAGTGGGTTGCTCATTGCTTTATTAAATTCTTTAATCGAGGCTTGTCTTCTCCGTATGTTTGGTGGAGCAATGTTAGATAGGACAGGCAGCCAGGAGAGAAGGGTGCTTCTCACTGTCCCACTAATTGTGCGCATGGTAGAGTTTAGCTGGGTGTCTATAATGTTAGTGTGCACACTTCTTTCCCAGACAGGGGCACAATATTCTGCTGCAGAGAATGCGAGGGCTAATGCAGACGACCTTAGGACTTCTGCACCACAACCCCAGGTTGTTCCAGCAAGCCTTGAAATGTGATATTGTTTCTCGTTTTAATTTTGTTGGACAGGTTGGTGATGTGCCTTTTATAGGTTAGGCTTCTGTCCAGGCTTACTCCAAGGTATTTCGGGTGAGGTCGTGTTCTACCATTTTTCCACAGAAAGAAAGGTTGAGGTGTCGATTTGCCTCTGCATTGTTCAGATGAGATACTGTGTACATAGTTTTTGTTGGATGTGGCTTCAAGTACCACTGCTTGAAGTACTCTTCCAGGATGTTCAGGTCTGTGTTCAAGGTTGATTCCAGGAACATTGGCAAAGGAGGTAAATTGATGTAGGATCGCTAGGTCATCAGTGTACATATAATTGCTTGAGTTGGTATGTGGTAAGTCGTACACGTAGATGTTAAAAAGTAAAGGGGATAACACAGAGCCCTAAGGAAGACCGTTGTGAAGGAATCTTGACCTGCTATTTTTTCCACCAATATGGACCCGGATCTTTCTGTTGGAGAGAATGGATTCAAAAAGCTGGAAAGTTTTTTGCACCTTATAATATTTCTTAGCTTTAGGAGGAGGCCCCTGATCCAGACTGTGTCATAAGATTTAAGTTTCTTTTGGAAGCCTGCTTTAATCTGTGTTGTCAGGACCAGGACCTGGTCAAAGTAACTTCTTCCTGGCCTGAAACCAGCTTGTTCAATCTGGAGTGCTCTTTCAATGAGTGGTGAAATTATTTTAAGGAGAATTCTTTCAAGGAGCTTAAAGGTGGAGCAAAGCAAGGAGATAGGTCGTAGATTTTTCACATCATTTGGATCTTTCGCTAGTTTGGACACGGCAATTATTTTGGCTTCCCTCCACAGATTTGGCAGTTTACCAGTTGCTCAATAGTTGCTTAATTGCTCAATAGTTTCGCATATTTGCCAGTATTTTGTACTATTTGATTTATTTTCCCCCCAAATGCGCGCGCGCACGCACACACACAAAATAGCAGTGTGTGTGTGTGTATACACCACAGTTATAAATTTGTATATTATAATCAATGGTTTTTACAGTTTAATAATTACTTTATTTTAACCTTTCCGTAGCGCAATCGCGAGGATATCAAGACATTTACACTTCAGTGGGAAGAATTATGGATTTGATTCCCATCTGGGAAAGGAGGAACTTTATAAGGGATTTTCCAGCGGAAGTGGCAAGATTTTCCTCCCGGAAGCCTCGAATTTGTCTTTCTCGGTGGTCTCACAGCTTAGTTACTTCGGCCATAATTCAAACCAAATAAAGTTGAAACTCTTCATAATAAATGTTTTCTCCTGACCAGCTATCAACTTACTTTTAACCTAAAAATGATGTAAGAACCGATTAAGGTTTGTTATGATTTTAAAGGATTTTTTTCATTGAATTTGTATTGCGTTCAATTTTGAGAATTCTTAAATAATTATCAAATAGTATAATCTCATGCAGAGATCTGGTAAATAATCTCCCAACTACTTATTTCACTCATAATTAATTAACAAGTTAAGAAATTTTACAACGTAACACTGCAAGTGCATTTACAATATTACGATATGTAAAGAAGTTTTTTTTTTTTTTAAAGCAAGAAGATTAGTACGCGATCAAGTCACACTGGGAGAGTGATTATTATTTATAGTGAAAGATTAAAATCTTCGAAACAGAAAAGATAACTCCGTTGCATGCATCATCAATCACATGGTGAAATTGCTTCCACCCACTGGCTCAGTTAAAAAGTACTTTTTACTTTAACGTAAAGTGGTAACTGTATTGGATTTTGGCAAAAATTAAAATTGGAAACTTTACCTTGCCTCAAAGTCCTTAAATATTTAGTGTTTTATCGAAATCGGTTCATAAGTTCTCAATTATTTTATGTGGACAATGAAAATTGATTGATGTGACGAAGCTGATAGGTGCTGTTGTTGTTATTATGTAAATCCCACCTATGAAAGGTTGCAAACATACGTACCATTTGAAGGTTAAAAATTAGATACACTGGTTCTGCTCTAGAGGCCAAACATAGAACCTTTTTTTTCAGCAACTTCACGAACAAGCCTAATGAAAGACGAGCTTACCTGGACGATGGAATAAATTATAAGCATAGCTATTAAATTACGCTGCGTGCAAATTTCTTTAAAATACGATCAAAACATTCTAGAGATTTTTATGATAAAAATCCCGTCTATAAAAGCGCTGTAAACCTATGCCATTTTGGTATGCGTAACGATAACAGAAACATAGCAAAAGGTGTTCTCATACTAAACAATTAAACACCTCAACCTTCTCTAGACATTCACATCTATGAGATAGTAGAATTCGAACTCAAAGCCTGTAGGTTAAAAATCAGAGTGATGTCCATTTACGAATCGTTTATTTGTTACACATGTACGAACAAAAGAGCTGTAATAGGTGGATGAATTTTAACGAAATTTGCCATGTGATATTTCAGTTAAAATCTCCACAGAAAAATGAAATATATAAAAGCTATCTTCTAATTACTATTCGTAATTAGAAGAGCTTTCAATAATTGAAAGCTCTTCTAATTTGACCAGGCCATCAATATTTCATACAATATCAGCCTACACAATGGATTTTATTTATCGGAAATGCATCTTCGTTGCTAGTTTCAACATTATACAACATACAGTATTAATAAAAATCCAAAAGGATTTTGTTATTTTTCTGTTTCTAACTCAAGACTGTATAAAGTGATGTTTATCTGAACAACAATACAGGATTATACAAACAAAACATTTATAAAGGATTTTGGCACGAAAAGTGGTCAAGGTGGGAAGAAAAGTGTTATTTAACAACAACAAACTTTGACCTTGGTATCGCCCAACCAAATTATGTTTTTATTAATGTAAACTGACCTCGTTTATCGTTTGGAAAGATTAATATGAAGAGAATTTATTCATTTGAAATATGAAATTGAAATTTTCAGTGCATTGAAATTATGTTTCGACTAATTCAAGCAATGTTTATTTGTTTGTTTGCGTGTTTCAATTAGTACACATCAGGAGAGAGGAAACTTACATATCGTTTACATGATAGTTCCAAAATCAAATGTGTAATATCAAAACAATTCTAAATTAATTACAATATTTTTGCAAAAAAATAAGTAATTAAAGTTCATAGTTTACTATCTAAATAATAAGAACGATAAGGAATAATATTCTAAAATTTTTGGAATAGCCGGAAATCAAGTAACCTGTGCTAAATGCTATGCGATATTTATGCAATTATTCAAATGGCTGTGATTACAAAAAAAAAATCTGTACCTGGATAAAATGCTATTTAGATATTGGAATTTACAGTCCAATAGACAGCAGCGATCAAAAACATACTGTATACAAACAACAATAATATATAATAACAGAATCTCCTTCCCCATTTCTTATCAGTTTGGTTATCTGCCATGCTGATAAGAGAATGAGACGGGAGAATTCCTCTTAATAACGCTAAGCAAACGACAAAATATTTACTTTTATCCAGCTGAAAAGTTTTTAAGAACCTTTCAGCTGCCTCAATATAATCACTAATGCAACTACAGACATGACACCTCTGACGTTTTCGCAATAGCTCTGAAATCTCAAGATACACGAAACAAACAAAACAGTTGACAAAAGAGACATGGCTAAAGTTCATGGCTAAGGTTCGCTTTTCATTGTCCTATTTTTATTGGAATGAAATCATTCGTTTAGTATAAAGTACCGCTAATTATTTCTGCTAGCTACAGTTATTCATCAGTTGGTTTGAAATGCGTAGAGAAAGGGCCAAGAATCGGATGTATTTCGTCTGTGAACTGTCTGTGTTCAACCTGTTTGTATGAGACTGACTAATACCCATTCAAGTTGAAAAGCATTCTGTAGATGATTAGTATGAATGAAATTTTAACACAGCTAACTAAAGAGTACGGTCGTTTTTATTTTTGTCTGCACTGAGGCGATTAGGCCTCAATTAGGCACTTACAATCTACTAATCATAAATGTTAGTAATAGTTCTATAGCTAATTAGTTTAGCACATTTTTGTTTTCCCGCAAAACACTTGTTTTTTTTTTTTTTCATTTGTTAACTGATTGATGTCAAGTAGAAGAGGAAGCGTGGAGTTTAATGCTTTGCGCTTATTAACATTATCAGTTATCAAGAAGCATAGAAATATATAAACGCTTTCATTCAGAGAACTATTTTCCTGTACTCTCGCATTCATGCAATGCCGATTCTCTGATAAATCATGCGGAACCAACTCATGCATGAGTAACTATGAATATTCGGCGCAGTAGGTTGAGGACAGAAAAACAATAATACTGACTGAGATTTTGAATGGAAATACACACAAACAAGATTCCAATACAAATAACGCAATTCATTTTATATTTAGAATAAAAAATTCCTTCATTCACTGAGGGAAAAATAACTTCGAAATCACATTTGAGCATGCATATGTAATATAAATAAATCCATATAAAAAAAAGCTCTGTTGCTTATAGAAGTTTTGATAATTTTTGTTTTCCCGCATACAAAAGAAATTTCCATTTATTCTGGTCTTTCAGTCATAGCTACCTTGTAAGCTAATGAACTTAACTCAGCAGTATTCCGATAATTTGATACATTTTATGTGATTAACTTTTGTGCTTCTTTCGGCCATCGCAACTAAGGATATGCGGCCACTGTACTTCAAAAGTCTGTTAACTGCTTGTGTTCTCGAATCGGTTTGTCTGTTTTTATGGGTTGCAAAATCCAAATTTCGGGGAGTAAACACAATGTCATCTTCTATGAGAGTTCAAATTTTGTGCAGGGTATCTTGAAACTTCTGAGGAGCATACGAGCTCAGAATCATCAGAAAATACCTGTTCTTTCAAGTGATTTTTCAATTTAAGAAGTGTGAAAAAGTTGAGGACAAAATCAGTAAAAGAGGTATCACATAGGATTCATTCGAATCCTATGTGATATCATTACTTTTGTTCATTCAGTCTATCTATCTATATCTATATATATATATATATATATATATATATATATATATGATGAACATCCTATTTTTTTATACCCACTGCAAAGTGAAGGCCTCTCCCATTGAGGGAGGTTTGGGTCTACTACTCCCACGGTGACCCAGTCCATATTGGGAGAGTATCTATACGTGGGTGAATGAATGTATGAAGGTGGAAGACAATCACAAACATCCATGCCTATGCGGGATTCGAACCCGCAGCAGCCTCTTGGATGGAGAGCGGATACGCTAACCACTCGGCCAACCAGGCCAGTCTGGTTGGCCGAGTATACATCCTGTATACATTTGGCATAAATGTATATTTTGCATAAATTTTGCATACAACATAAATATACTGTATACATTTTGCCTAAATATTCCAATATAATTTTTTTGTGTTCGTTGACCACTTGTTTTTCAGTTACACTTTCTGCCCGTTTGTGTTTTCGGAAATTTTCATGCTGTTGAATGGATTGTTTATGAAAACGGAACTGCCGCTCTCTATTCCACCCCTTAGCGCTAACATTGAGCAAGAGGATGGATACGATCCAATTAATTCAGTAAATCTCACGGACCTTGAAACTTAGTTACGTGTCTAGGTTAGAGGCCTGGAGGAATGGCCGTTGGTTATGTCTTATCGGAGACATAACGAACAAATGTGTCACTTCTCAAGCATTATGGAGATAAGGTTTTCGTTTATGTACACAGAGATGCGCAAACTCATGTCGGGCTGCTGGAGGACTCTGCTTAATGAAGTGGTATCGGTTTCTACAAGCTAGAGCTAAACATGAATTCGTCGATAAAATGAATTAATTTTAACATCAATTTCAATACAAATTACACTACACGCGATGTTATTTTATATTTATATGCATCCCATTGCTTGTCAGTCACCTCAAAGCTGAAAATTCAAAAATATTGGAGACATGTATCCGCTGTCTACTTTTGTAATTCAGCCTTTCGGACATTGTCACAAAGTATGATAAGAAATTTGTAAAAAGATTTACACATCTCCAGACATAAATTATTAAATATCAAATCAGCAAACAAACATTTAATTTACCAATACATCTTAACTTTTCAAATAAAAAAAGCCTAACTGATGCAAAGCCGTCGAATCAAAAATGCACTTATAGTGCTGACAGCTTCCTAGTCTGATGATACTTTACTCATCTCTATTTGATGACTGGGGCTGATTGAACAACCCAAGTAGATTAAGCAATTGGAATTCTAAACTTTTATATGTAAAAGTGTAGTTTCGCTACATGTTACTTTCTTGCTAAAGAGATGGGTTCAAATTTCACCTCCGACAGGTGGTGGACGAAAACACGTTTTGTGTTTTCATTTTATATTTTTCCAGAAATTTAGGTTCGGATTGTTGTTCCATAAAACGTGTATAAAGAGCATTCGTAAATATTAACATCATAAGTATGCAACTGAATAGCTTGGCCAGCGGGTGGAAAAATGAATATCACTAGATTACAGTCAATCCCTGCAGATAGAGGAAAAGTTATCCATTTTTATCAACAAACGTTGATAACTTTGAACTAAATAGATAACTTAGGAGGAAAATTAATTTTTGTTTTCATGAATTAGATATTTAAAAAAACCGTCAAAAAAGCCGCAATAGCGATATTTTTGCATGTTACGAGCGTCAAGGATTAACTGCATGGAAAAAAAAAGAAAATGTTTTACAAAGTAAGCAAAAGTCTATTTTGGATTTTTGTCATTTTTACATATTAACATGAAGGGTAACTCTAGTGTTGGTGTTCGTCTTTACATATATGGAAAAGCATCCTCTCAGGAATCACAGACTAAAAGAAACTACGTTACAAATCAGAAATTCAAGCCAACGAATAAACAAGGTTTTCCTAATCAACGATGACCTCTACTAACAGAACCTCCGTAACTTAGTCGGTATAGAAAAACCTGGTTCGATTTCCATATATGATACAAAAAACCTTTATCAAGCAGTTTAAACTCAAGGTGAGGTTATACGGATGTGAAGAGTTTTTTTTTTTTTTTTTTTCTCCCCCGAAACTCGGGTTTTACTTCCCTCAGAAGAGGTAAACCGAATATTAGTGAACACACATATTTACAGACGTGGACATTTGGGAAATGATGGTAGCCTGCACAGGCCTAAGTTAGGAAGTAGTAATTTCTGACTAATACCAATACTGGTATTCTGGGTATTTCAGTCCTTACATTAAAAAAAAAAAAAAAAAAAGTTTTTCAGACGACGATCACAATGAAAAAAAGTTAGTCAAGACTTCCTGCAGACAGATTTTAACTCGGATAACTATCTTTATTTTTCTTCTCTGATACAACAGAAATGATACAAAATAAAAAATATCGTCCTATTTGTTTTAAAGCCAGTCAACGCTTGCCAATAATGTAAAAAAAAAAAAGCGATAATAAAAAAAAGATCGTGGAGAAAGTTATGATTCATCAATTTTCTACTCTTAATTTGTATTGAAAAATAACTTTTTTTGCATATGATGAGAAAGTTTTTATTTTATTTTTATTTTTTTTGTTACCAAACTATGCATCAGCATTCAAAAAGAAAGGCAGTATTGCTTGTTCCGGTAGTAACACGTGAGTAAATGCAGTCCTTAATTCCTATTATGAGAGAGGCAATGCTGATATTTCATGACGAAGTAAAAATATAAAACCATATCACAGCATTGTGCAATTATGAATTTCCATTTCTTATACCTAAGTGTGAGTCAAGGAAGCGTTCGTATGATTCTTTCACAACAATGAAATGACGAACGGGGTTGCTGATGTCACCTGTAGCACAACAGAAGTTGCTAACAAAGAGGGGAAGCAAGCACTACTTGTTTCAAAGTCAGCAACAACGCCTTTTAAAAAGGAAGAGGAAGCAGAGAACATAAAACAATATCTGTTCATATATTTTCACGTTTGGAACAAGTTTTCTATATGCCAATGGATGTTATTAATAGTTATAAGCACAAAAAATGTAATTTGTGAGAAAATTGAGCATTTCAACCATATATATACTTGGTTAAAGAAATTTATCTTTCTCAGCCATAGCCAAGTTAGCTGGTCTTGGACAACAGAGTTTTTCTCCCCAGTTTATCTGGGGTTTTCCCCCCCACAAGCAGGCAAACCGGCCCCGTGAACACATGAGATACAGCCATAGGATATACTGGGAGGCATAGGGCTAGTCATCTTATCCTTGGGACGGGTACGACTTAGAAGAGCTCAAGTCAGCTCTGTAACAGGCCAGTAGGCCTAATGCGTAGCAGGGAGAAGAAGAAGATGTTTACGATCACAATCCCAAATGTCTGTTTACTGTACCAATTAAGATCGAAAGAGAAGTAAATAGATTATCACAACACCAACACATTGCACATATCATAAGATGCAACCATGCTGCGAGTAGACATTACTCATATTCCGATAAATGTTTATCAAGTGATACTGTGATACTGCAGTATCTAGTTACAACAATTAAAAGAGTACAATAGCAAAAAGGATAAGATAGAATATTTATAGATAATCATTGATTATAAAGATTAGGTTAGGTGGGTCATGAAATCGAAAGCAAATATATATATACAGTATATCATTTTATTTTATTTTTCACACACGAGAGGGGAAACCTATGGCACATGTGCCATGTGTAGACAAGAGGTTACGAAAAGACAGAACATATATATTTCTGGAAAGCTGGAGGCTCTATCCTTTAAAAAAAAATAAGCGTGAGAAAGAATTCCTAGCGCACACACACACTGGGGATTCTTTCTCACGCTGTTTTTTCAGGGAATCTTTCGAAAATCACAGGCATTCATGTAATGAAAGAGTGTAAGAGTAGGGAGTATCGGTAATCTGGACTGTGAATGGATGCTGACCAGCAGTTGCACGTTTTACGAGGTTAGATGAAAGTGGGAGATTAATGGAAGAAACTTTCAGCAGAACAACACTCATGAAAATAACCAGAGAAAAGGCATATGGCAGAGTCTCTGAAAAAGTGATGATGATGATGCTTGATGGTTTAATGGCTCAAGGACGGCAAAGATCATACTGCGCCATATTAAAAGTTATAGCAGTAAGACAAACATCCATGCCAGCAGCGGGATTCGAATCCGCGACCTAGGGTGGAGAGCTGGTATGCTAGCCATTTGGCCAGGCAGACCGGCTCTGAGAAATTGTTTGGAGTGAGGGATCATAGATTAACCATACTGTCCTTTAAAAGGATAATATCGCGAATTTCAGAGAAGTTTTTGTTGCGCCATCCTAAATGCGAGAACAGTATCCTAAAGTTTATAGAATTTATACAGCGTTACCAGTTGGGCAGGTGAGAATTAGTGTTTTGATTTTAAAAAATACAAAAAGTTTACTGAAGTTGTGGATATGATGTATTTGTGCCAGGGAAGGTTAATGATGAACAGAATTTTATCTTTCCTGGAGAATAATTAGGTATTAGCAAAAGTAAGGGAAAGTGAGGCGAGATCTTTCCTGAAGGATATAAAACAAGACTCTGTTTTTGACAGTTTAACAAAAGTTTTTCTCACACAACCACTGGAGAACGTTAAAGGAGGATAGTGTTTAAGGCAATAATTCTGAATGATTTTGAAACTCGGAATATGTACACTTTATTCTTGCGTATTAATTTTTTTTTTTCAGATGAAGAGGAATAGCATACTGTCATCAGCAAAACTATGGATGGAATTTGAGATCAATAATCATTTACGTACATGAGGAAGTGCGTCAGTGGAAGTATAGAATCCTGGGATACTTCGGAATTGGAAACTAGGAAGCTATCCACCATGACAGGCAGCAAAAAACCAAGGAGGAAACTAGCAATTCTACTGCAAAGGACGGAAGGCAAACCATAGACGATAGTTGAGATCAAATCTTAAGATGTCCTTGACATTTGATCTGTAATCTGGAAATGTCAATAACGACCACACAAGTTTCTATGGTTTGTTGTTCAAAGGTTGGTAGTGTTGGTTAGGAGAATCGTTCTGAATCGAGGTCGGCAGAATCCATACGTATGGTCGCTGATTAATTGGTGCACCTTCAGCATGTGAAGAAGTGGATTGTTGGTGAACTTCTCCATGAGGGTACAGAGACAATAATTTGATGGCTGGCTATATATATAACGGACTGAGTGGACGGTGGGAATATAATATTGTCTGGCGAATCCAGGTTTACCTTACTATGATGAAATGGTAAAGTAAAGGCATAGCGATTTCGGTATAATTCGAATTTAGAACAGGGGTAACGGAATTAAACGTCGATAAATGTAATAGATTTTTATAATGCATTTATTTTTCCTTTCTTAATAGCAAACTACTACCGCGAATCTAGAGGATGTTTCGAAGGTATTCCCGATACCGAAGCCACCGATGACAATTAATCTAAAATCAGAACCGTACGTCTAAAATGTTTTGCCTGCCTTCAGCTTGTCAACAGTAAAGAATATTTCTTCAAACTTAAATGCTAACCTTATGACTTTTGAAGCATTTTAAAGTTCTTGCTTTCTCTTTAAGTTTGTAACTGTCCAAAGCCACAAACGAAAAAGTCAGCCAGCACTTTTCTCTTAAGAATGATTTTGTATATATTTTAATAATTAATGATCCCTTTAAAACATGAGTTTAATAAAAACCGATCTTTGCTCTAAATTTGTTCTTGTAGCCTTATGAAAATGCATAATGAACAAAAGTTTTTTTTTTATCTTCCCGATGTGGAGCAAATTACCAGAATTTGTGAAAACAGTAAGAAATATCATTTTCCAGTATCTTCCGAATTAAAATTTTAAACTTGTCCGATGGTTCTGATCACTTTTCTATGAATACATACTATTGTTTTAAAAAAGTAAATATTATTCATAAGGTTAATTGTAGCTATATAATAAATTCATGCGAAATAACAAACAGAAGCGAAGTACTATAATTAACAAATGAACGCGGAAGGCTACAGTAATGAAGTCTGCATAATAGGTGCTATCCCTCTAATGATCAAATGCATTGATAATAATTGCTACAATGCAAATCATTTGTATTGTAACAGTAAAATATCATAGCAAACGGAATTGAGACAAGCTTTCAACAGTGACTAATGTCAATAATCTTTTTACAAGAAAGTGTTTCAAAATCTAGTGGGAGCCCGAATTTGGGTCGATGTAACCTAATTTCAGTGAAAGTGCTATATACCGTATTTCATCGAAATCGATTCCGGAGTAGTACACGTGTTACATGCGAGTTGAGGGACAGAATAGCAAAACGATACTAATCTAAATCTGGGATATTATTATTTTTTTTAATGAAACATGCCTAAAAAGATATAATTGTAGAGAAATACGAAAAGGAACATTATTTAAACAAAGAATAATTTTTCAATAGATAAGAAAAAAAAGAATGGCTCTGGTCCATCAAGTCTGACAAGTTTGTGCAGATCAATACTGCTCCCTGCTTAAAGTTAAATTTATTTTATTAAAGCAAGTAATGGCTAAAATGGCTGGCTATTAGCTACGATGCATGATTGTCTATTGCTCCCTACTACTACTAGCAGTATTATAACAAGATGTACTTATTAGAGAGAGAGAGAGAGCACATTAAATGCGTGCAAAGAAAAGAATAGCGTGCAAAATGTAATTTATCAATATCCAATCAACACAGACTTCTTGTTAGTATCTACTTTGGATTGAGGAAATACATCCATCTTGCGTTATTTGTGTCGCTATCTAACATGTTTTGGCACTTACTGATGCCTCTGCAAAAGATGGGGAAGTGGAGAAGTTCACTCCCATCAGTGAACCAAAACGAGCATTTAATTAATTGCATAAACTACATGTTATGATGGTATAAATATACCAATCGTTTATTAACAGAATATAGAGGTTCGCAACAGAAGATGAATATGTAGTTTGCAAAACAAAGGATAAAAAAGGGATTCTAAGGTTTTAGATATTTATGCATTACTTTTTAATAAATTAAATTGAATTGAATTAAACTGTAAAACAGAAATACACACATCACAACCATATCAATAGTCATCATTCTTTACTCACCATGGATGGTCTGTATCTGTGTAAATTACTGTTTCGTCAACTACATCAGGACGTGTACATACCTGCAGCATAATAGTTCTATAAGTGGACTAAAGGTTAGTTTAAACTATACTCTGAAGACAAAAATATAGTTCCTTAGTGGTGCTTAGAGCTACGGGGGGGGGAGGGATGCATGAGTACATGCGTTTTGTAGCGGCAATAACGATGTATTTCATGCCAAAGATTTATACACCAAAATGATGGCTTCAGTCAGTTTAGTGAATCTTTCGTTGCATATTGAAATTCTTCGTCAGGAGCATAAGAGCAGTTAAAAGAAGAAAAAAAAATTTTTAATTTTGGGATAGAATTTGAAAATTAAATCCCATGATGCAAGTTGCGGATCCAGTGTGTGTGTGTGTGTGTGTGTGTGTGTGTGTGTGTGTGTGTGTGTGTGTGTGTGTGTGTGTGTTTACAATTAATTAATTTTATCATTTACTTCAAAATTTCACATAACATTTATTTTAGCATTATAACACAATATAGCTAAATACAGATGAGTAATTACACGGTTTTCTTTTTTTTTTTCGATTAATTTTTCATAAAAATTTCTAATAAAATAACACAATTGTAGCATAAAAAACATAAGAAATTGGAAGTGGACTTGATAATGAACAGACTGAGTACGAGCAAAAAAGAATAACTACCATATACAATGAAAAAACAAAGAGAAATACCTAAGAGAGAACGAAAAAAGACTGGAAAGAAGGAAGACAGACGGGGGGGGGGACGCTCCAAATCTCGAAAAGAATAGCCAGTAAAAGAATTATACGATTTTTAAAGACGCTTATGTCCTGCAGGATAATGCTGAATAAAATTTTCTTTAGGGGAAATAGAGGAAGAGGCTACCCCAATCATTCCCCAGATCCTTCTTTCTATGCATCACCACCTTAGGAAAGTCCTACATACAACAATGATAAATTGAGAGAGAGAGAGAGAGAGAGAGAGAGAGAGAGACCGGGGGTTTCTACATTATAAGATAAAATCTTAATGTTCGGGCGAATGCACGAAAAAGCCATTATGAGTTAATTAATGACTACCAATTACCAAAAACTTTATCAAATGATCGTCTTCTTAAACTAGGGGTCGAATGCGTTTTACTTCCTACAATAAAATTATTAAACAGGCAAAGGAGCAAATGTAGTTTAATGCAATTGATGCTTAACCTTGTAATTGAGTATACTGGTGCAGAAAGATAATACTTTTTTGTGTGACCGCAGTGACCACGGATATCATGTATACTTGGTACTGACAGATACATAGTTGTTTGTACTGTGTTCACAGTCACGTGCCAAAGCTGAGAGGAGACATGTAAGTTCAAAGTAACCACGGGTTTCTCAAAGGATCATTACTTATAATTAGCTATCACTACAAATACAGACGTACCAACAATGAAATTGCTACCGTTCTTATCAGTAAGTTCTGAACCTTCAAAGTCCAAAACAAAGTTCTAAGAACTTTAAGTGTCTTAATGAGGTCATTGTACAGGAGACCTCACAGGTGGGAGTAACCAAGGCTAGTATTAAAACGCTCGTGTTATAAATTATTCGTTAGCATCTACAATGGATGAACTTTCTTTAAAAAATAAAATAAAAGCATTATAAAGCACCTGAAAAAAAAATGCATGCACTGGTATGCAAATAATGAACATCACTTTTGTTTATTATTTCCTACAAAGCACAAAATTTTGAAATTGAAATGCTTAAACTTGGCTAATGAATTCTCCACTCCTAATCAAAACAAAGGATGACAATCATGTTGGAACCACAAGAGCCAGTTTTTTTTTTTTTTTTTTTACATAAGCGCACCAATATCACACCTCGAAATGCATCGATTACTTCGTTTTTTTAAAAAAAATAGTCTGAGCGGTAATATACACTTGCTATAGACTATTCTTAAAGAAACTGAGTCAAAAAATGTAAAAAAAAATTTAAATATAGTCAATAAATTATATTCATTATTTAATTTATGACAATGATAATGTCTGTCAGAAATCAATTATTAAACATCCCATTTTCATTATTCACTTAGTACAATACTTAGTGAAGAAATTTGAAATTTAGCAATCTAAATCCTATTTGAATAACTCAAACCGAAATAATAATAATGGAAACTCTACATCATGTTGAAAACAACGAAAAACGTGCTCAATGAGGATCGCTTTTCTTTTTCTGTTTCCCCTATCATCATTCACAAACACCCCTACAAGTCGCAAATTTGGAATACAGTTGTTTCTTTCAGAAAGTTCCTTTGAAAAAAAGTCATCTTAATTGAACCTGTAAATAGGTTGAGACCTTCGCAGTCAGCTCTACAGGTAGCATCGTTCAAATAATTTCAACCCAAATTTCGAACAGAGCTATTTTTGACGCTGCTTAGAGTCCTCTGGAAAATTCAGCCCAGGCAAACTAAAACGAAGGGGAAGATATTTGAGGATTACTTCTGCAAACCTGTTGATAATTCTTATCGCTTACCTGATTTGGGCCAAATCTAGAATACACTTTTTCTAAGAAAGCAAAATGACGCAGACAGTGCTACAGTTCGCATCGTTCAACCGATTTCGACAATGCATTCTTCTACTGCCTTTACCTATCTACCTCTAACAAGGTAAGTGTTTTCATTAAAAAGAAAAAAAACATTTCACATGTTAAAAAGTTGAAACAAACACTGGCTGCAATTTGGAAGCGGCAACTTAGCTAACATTAAGTAATGAAGATATAAAATTCCCCTCTGAATGACAGCAACAACAACACTACTAATTATCATAAATATGGGTAAACTAAGTTTCCGCTCATTTTTTACTGCTTGCATCTTCTACAAATACTTCTACAGCCACTGTTCATTAGAATTAATATCAATAATAACTCACTCTCCGTACAGCAACTAATCAACACTCCCTCACATGGCATCTCCAAACATGCAGAACAAATTTCTCCTCCACTGCTGCCCAGTTTTCCAAGGAACATAATCCACAGCTCTAGAAGGTAAATGTGAACAAGTTCCTTCGTCCCCATCTACGGTACTAGTGCACTACAGGTTGACCAACCTCTCGTAAACGAGTTCCCATATTTAAAAAAAAAAAAAAAATTCTCATCTGCAGCTAACTTTCAGCTGCTCAGTATTTGACTCGTTTTTTCTGCATTATGAGTGCGTGTATATAGCTAACTTCCAGTTCATCAGTACTTATCAGTGGCGCACCCAGGGAGGGAACCAAGGGGCCCTGGCTCCCCCCAAAAGAAAAAGGAAATAAACACTAGAAAATTTTCCAAAATTATTTTCCTAATTAAAATTCATTTTTTTATTTATGTTGTGTCTTCTATTTCTATACTACTTATCATGTATTGGCGATCACTGCAGATGCTCAGTCATAGCATCAGCAATGGGTAGTGCGCATTCGTAAATCGTCTACTCAACTCGCCCCCCCCCCCCAAGATTAAATCCTGAGTGCGCCACTGGTACTTATATATATATATTTACAGAAAAAAATTAAGATATTTCAGTAACAAACAAATATTATGGAATGACAGCTTGGAGTGTTAGTTTTCTCTTTGAGGGAACGAGATGAAAGTTCAGCGAGAGCTCCATGTGTAGTAGCTCAGCATAAATCCGAACTATAACTCAAATAATTCTATGTATCTCATCAACCTTTACGGAGTAACTATACGAGTCTATACTATACTAATATCTTATAACTCTTAGTGAAGTCAATTTGATACGTGTATTACATCTTTTACGTGATGAAAGTCGGTCATCCATTAGATACATTTCGCAACATTTCCAGTTTCTTTAAATTGATTTTAACACTCTGTCGCACACTCATAACCAATTAGATTTGCCTAAATTCTCTTTGACACGTTAGTCTTAAACTGTGGGTATCATAAAACACTAATCGTTTTATTGAACTGTCGTCATCTATACTCCTCCGATATAAAATGGAATACGCATGCATAAAACTCTGGGCAGATGAACAATCGATCTCAACAACAACAATTTGGTTTGAAAACCAATCGCATTTTCGCCAAAATATTAGAGAACAATACGTGAACAACTCATGGCCAGTGCCGATTATAAATAGGAGATGAGTACGCCCAGGAGAGCATCTTCATTCAAAGAATATACGTGTTTACATTAATAAATACTGATAATAATTATTAGTAGTAATAAGCATGTGTCATACAGTGACTTCGAACGAGGGGGAGAGGATAGTTAAGGCCAACAGGGTCTCGGGTATACTAAAAATTGTGATAAAGAAAGAAATATCAAGTCATATAATAGAAACAGCTGTGTAATGTAAGAGAAAGGAGAAGAATTGACAAGAACGCAGTCTAAAATTGGTTAAATGATTATGCAGTACAACCAGAGAATGTATCTGAAAGCACTCTGCATGTGGTAGTGTCCCGGGGGATACAACAGCAGACAACCATTAACAGGTTCTGATAAGTCTAAAAAAAATCCACTACAACTAAAGCGGACAAAAAAACATCAGCATTGAACACCAGAAGAATGGAGAAAGGTCGCATCGTGATTAAATCCGTTCCGATTATTTAAGGACAAGTGACGATCATAACAAACCTTGGACTCATTGTGTTTGCTTAAAACAAGGAGGAGGTGGAGACTAATCGACAGGAAAATATTTTGTAATTATTCTTTAGGCAATTTAATACCAGCATTTGGTTTTTAATGTGTACGTGATAGACATTTCTGGACCCGTTTCATTCAAGAATGACTACAGGAACATAACAGCGACTTTATATAAATAAATAAATAAATCCCCTAACGCCTTTTATTACCCAATAACACAAAATATTTGTGTGTGTGTCAAAATTCGGAAATGAAAACCAAAAACATCCTTGCTTTATACTTAAAGATCGATTTTCCCACTGTTCTTGATAGTTTCGATAGAAAACCCAAAAATATCTCGAAGAGTGCTGTCTAGCGGAGAAGATCGGAAACATTATCGCCTCCCCTCTCTCTCTCTCTCGGATATTTGAGTTGGGTTTCCTTCTTCTTTCACAAATGTTCGAATATACAACAGAAGAGAAGAAACAGAGAGAGAGAGAGAGAAATTTTACCTTTGGTACAAAATGAATTAATATTTTAAAAAATGGGCCCATTTGCCTTTCCAAAATAAGTAGTTCTCTTATTTATCCAACAACAGTTTCCACAATTAAGCGTCAAGCGAATGATGAAACTCGCTTTACTATAAGAACAACAATATTAATGGAGGTTAAGTTTCCGAACAAGAACCAGTACAATACAGAAAATTGCCACTTTAAAAATATCATGTAAGTTTACCCTTATTTAAAAGGCATAAATTATCCTATGCTAGCATTAAACTTTTCATCCTTTGAGCCCTCACCAAGTTGTTTCTTATGGTATTAAAAAAAACAGGCTTCTGGCAGTTATTCACATGGCATCACTGAGCGCCATATGGTCACTCCTGTACCTCATAGGGTTTTTAAGAGTGAAGTCATCTGTTAGAAGAAGTGGTAGGGTAGCAGATTCCCTTTCCACGCAGAGTCAGTAAGACAATCACAAGCATCCATACCCATGATAGGATATGAACCCGCGGCCTCTTGGATAGAGAGCGAATACGCTAACCACGCGGCCAACCGGGCCGGCTCGACTGAAGTAGTAGTAGGTGAATAATATGGCACCCGGTTTGCGACGGCCAAATGATACGGTTTTTCCATCTCTCCAGCACACGTTCTAATTGACTTCGCATGAAAAAAAAAAAAATGTCACCTTCAAAACTTAAGCTTCTCCTTTAAAAATAGCATCAGTCATTCAAGGCTTACACAACGTCCGAATAATTTTTATTGGACAGGCCACCTTCATCACACTTGATTATAATCAATTTCCTTAGTAAGATGCCTCTACAAAATTTATTTCAAAATTTTGGAGTTCGTAACACAAAAATGTATCATGAACTTTCTCTGCTCATTCGATGATATTTTATTTTCAGTCTAGGTGTACTAGCCAACGTTCACTAACCGAATGGCGTCAGAACTGGAAATGACAAAACTGGACTACACTAGTGCGGTTATGAACTAGAATTCTTTCAAGAAGCGTCAGTTGGGGAAGCAGTCAAAAATAGCTTAAGAAGCTAGGATACATCCTTAAATCCATAACCATAATCCAATTCCTCGAATGATAAATGAAGAAAGGCTGCTTAAAGATGGTTAAATACTTTTCTAGAGAGAGAGAGAGAGAGAGAGAGAGAGAGAGAGAGAGAGAGGAAGGTATCTCATTGCATTCAACTCCACTTCGAGCACTATGTATAACTTTACTGTATAAAAGGTACTTCAAAACTACTTAATCGAAGTGTCCCAACCAAGTAAGAAAATGTAAATTATTGGATATTAAAAATCCCACATTATTTCAAAGCCGAATGTTTGTAGAAACTGAAAGTTTCGTAAATTTGACCCAAGGACTTACGAGAATACAATCGTGGGCAATGGAGTTACCTTAGCTTACACTACTCAAAAGAACACGACTGCTACCCAAGCGTCTGTGTGTATTCGCCTTTTATTAAGTACATTTGATAAAGATTTCACCTGCCTGACTTTCGAACTTGTTGGTGCTCTTCAGAGAAAAGCGAATATACAGACTCTTGGGGAGCAGTCGCTTTCTTTTAAGTAGTGCAAGCTAAGACAACTTCGATGCCGACGATTGTATTCTCGTAAGTTCTCGGGTCAAATTTACATAACTTTCATAGTTTCAACAAAGATTCGGCTTTGAAATAATGCTGGATCTTTATATCCACTATTCTCTATCATTTACGTCGCCGAAATGAAGCCGTATGGCTCTTCCTTGAGTAATTACTTTTACTCACCGAAAGAAATGTAAATTTTCAGATTCATAAAAAAAGATCATAAAAACAAATGGCAAGATTACAAGCATTCTATAAAGGTTTAAGTCCTTTTTTACAACTTCATCACAGAACACTGTGTATTTTAAAAAATACTGAATATTCTTACCCTTGATGCTGCTCTGTAATTCAAAAAAAAAAAAAAAAAAAAAAAAAAACGTAATAATAAATAATAAAACAGCAAACTTAAATAACAGGAAGAAGTAGAGACAATAAGCGCGTAGTCAGTTATCAAATGTAAGTAAAATTCATTCAGATTGACGTTCTTGGAGACAATCTGAAAAACACTCCATTTGGAAATATCAATATATATATCGAACTATCGAAAGGAAAACGTACGAATATTTTCATTTTACCAAAAGCTTTGCAAGAATGAGAATGATGTACTGAAAATAGTACACCTTTTAAGAAAATTCTCGGTGGGAAAGAGGAAGAAGGTGAAAAAGTATACTCATCACAGACCCGGAGTAAAAATGTTTGAATGTAAATAATTAAGCCAAAAGGATTATAAAACGATTTTGAGTTATACAAATTGCTCGTGTATTTTTCACGATATTTAATAATATTTTAACACTATATTAACCGCATGTGTAAACTTAATTATTTAATAACAATATTTTAACTAAATTGTTAAGGAATCTGAGAGAGAATGGAAAGGAGGACATATCTGATATTGCTTACAAATTTCAAGAGAAAAAATTGAAGAGAAAATACTTTTCATTTGTAGTGGGGACAATAAATAGGAATCACGGCATTGTTTTATTTATTTATTTTTAAGGCTTATTGTTTCACCAGCTTACACCGTATGATACAATGTTTATTAATAAAGTAATAACAGAAGGCATAATCAATAAAAACACTAAAAAAATATTAATCACATCTATTCTCGAAAAAAGTACTCAAATTCCAAGAATTTCAGTGCTCGACAAAAGTCAATGTACGATTCTCGGCATTCCAAAGTCCTTTCTTATTTATAACGCGAGTTGCGACAGAGTTAAACCAGCAATGCTGTAAGTATTGCATTCATTCTTTAATTGCTCTCATCTGTCTTTGCCTTTTAATTGTGCGCGTTGCTAAATAAATGAAATCTCCCAAAGGAGAAATCACGAAATCGTTTCTTTTTTTCCTCCTAATTTTCTTCTCTAATTCATTTCGTATTTTCTCATGACGATCTCATACGAAAACATGAAAATTTAGTTTTTTCCCCCTCTATTCATACTTCACAAATTATTCTAGCAACAGTTCGGAAGTGATACATTTAAAAGAAACGTTTGGGATATACATTTATATATCTGCAGGTTATTTCTGATTACTGTTAGTGATAAAACATAAAATGTTTTAAATATAAAATGATAAAACATAACACAACCTAAAACATGAATTGGAAAAGGTATGGTGAGGGGAGAAAAAAGATGCTGTTTAAGACTTGTAAACATTTAAAAAAATAAAAAATTCTGTTTATGGAAGATGTAGAAAATCGTCAAACGCGGTTTTTTTTCTATCTGTACTTTTATTATTTAATATTTATCCTATTCGATTATCTTAATAGATAAAATTATAAGCATAACTTGATTTTAATCATGTTAAAAGTGTAATAAAAATTAATATAATCGAATCAGTAAAATAAAATGTTAATCAGAGAAAGTATCAGATTCTTATGTATATAATCCAGAGCAAGTAAGTTTAATCAACAAATAGTCCAGACAATGATTTCAATTGGCAGTTACGGCAGAGGGGGAGAGCCGACATATATCAAACTCCAGCGTTTCCTCAAAGTAACAGATGATTCCATAGAATGAACTTCAAGCTTACCTTTAGATAAATTCAATCTCCTTATTTTTAATATAAATTGTTTTTCCAATTTCTGAGATAAAAGTTTTATTTCATATAATCTGAAAATAATGGTATACATACTCAGGTAATTCAAAGGTAATTTAAATTAAAAAAAAGACTCGTACCTCAGAGTATTAGAAATTATTTGCAACTAAATTCAAAATTTGCATCTATTTCATATCAGCTAATTTCATTAATAATTTTCGCTTTGTTTCATATCGTTATTTCTTTCTTTCTTAGTTTTTTTCTGTAATGAATAACTATATACTTTCACTAGAAACGAGGTAGTTATTTTCCTTTCTTTTTGAAGTAAGACTTTTTATGTTATGTTCGTTTTTCTGCATTAGTTGGAGTCTAATCAGAGAAATATTCTGAAGTGATTAAAACCAGGAAATCGAAAATAGATTATCTGTTTTTTTTCCTAAGTGGATATAACAACAACATCAGTACGATGAGCCTGATCTGAGCTACGTTACACTATCTTCATTTTATAAAATTTCATATTTCCTAAATTTATCAGTTATGCAAATGGCTTGTACACTTCAATAAAATATTGAAGAATTTTAATTTCATTTCATTTCTCATTTAAATACTCATTCAAATATTGTTCATTCCTCAGTTTTACCTTTAGAAATTCTTTCCTTTAAACATTGTTATGAGACTAAACGTTATCCAATTATATGAAAGCTATCAAAGATACTTCGCTTGCGAATGACCGATTTGTGAAACATATCCAGCAAGTGTAAACAAAACTATATCTGTGAGCAAGCATGGAATTTGCTCCAAGAAATGATTCTTCGGGACAATGACTCTTTCTGCACCCAACCGCCTAAAATCCCTTTCCTCTACAGAATTCATGTCAACACAGATGACAGTGTTTGTCTTAGTATCCTGGATACGGTCTAGCAAATAATACTCTTGATTACAGACCCTCTCTCTCTCTCTCTCTCTCTCTCTGCTTCCTTTCCTGCGTTTGAGTGAACTTCTCCCCAACACCTGGAACGAAAGTATCATAAGTAGCGCTCCGGGATCTTCGCAGCTTTCACTTTCTTGGGCCGGATGAACGTTTGCCAGCTGCTTGGATAATGAAAGCGGAAATTTTGCAATGGAACTGCAGCACTGCCTATTCTGGTTACTTTGTACACGATTCTCCCCACGATGGCTTACGAGTATCTTTCAGAATAATGCTCGCTGTTTCCTCATTTTTACAAATGAAGAACCAATACATATATAAATACTGACCTTTTTTATACTGTTTGAGATTACAGAATGTAATGCAATATACAGATAGTTTTACCATTACAAAATCTTAAAGATAAAAAAGGAAAAACTTCATTTTTTGAGATATTTGTAGCCTATAATATATAAGCTACAAATCTTTAGTAATACAGTGCGTGCGTGCGTGTGTGTGTGTGGAGGAATTAAGAGAAAGGAAATGTGCTATGAAACTAAATTTTATTCAAAGAAAAAATTTGGATAAGGTAAATCGCTCTTTTCCTCATGAAAATAAAAAGGAATTTTATTAGTCCATTTAAAAATAAAAACAAAATGTTCGACAGTGAATTAATCAGTCACATATATGAAGGCGAAAATTTTCTTCCCGAAACTTTGTTCGGTATAATGCAAATCACGCAATTAAAAGACATACTCGTAACATGGACTCTCACATGCTTAGTTGCTTTGATCGTAATTCCAACCAACCCAAAATATCAAAAACAAGTCGTATGCAAAAGCAGCCAAAGTAGGCATTTGGATATCGAGAAATGTCATTTGCTATATATATATATATATATAGAGAGAGAGAGAGAGAGAGAGAGAGAGAGAGCCGCGGGTTACTTTTTTAAGAATTAGACACCAATAAGACAGCTTCAAATAATACAAGCCATAACATGGAATTCATTTTCCGCTTTGTGATTATGGAGAATTATAGCTTATTACTATTTATCATTATTTATCCTTAAAATTTATTGGTGTTTTAAGATACAAGAATTCTTTTTATGAGTTTTTTTCCCTTGCTTATTAAAATGTTTGACACTTCCGTAAAGAATACATGAAAATTCTAGACTTTGCAGAAAAGATATCAGGTAGAATTAATGATCTTTCTCTTACAAATACACTTTCTTGCTCTTAAGATAAATTTATCCTTCATTTCTTTACATTAAAAGATAAACAATAAACATAAAAAGGTCTACTTCTAGTTTGAGATCTGTTTTAAATTAGAAATAGACCTTGAAATTTGCATAACTATTACAAAAATCAAACCAAATTACTCTGACGAAACAACAAAATGGAATCCAAATTAAACAGTTCGCCAAGTTTAACAGTGATGGTTATATTCAGTAAGGTATGATAGATCGTATCCTACACCCTTTGTAGGTGTAGGATACGATCTATCATACCTTACTGAATATGACCAATATCAATCTAAAACTTGTCTTGCAAGTTAAATGTTACGCTTATCCATCCAGCCTGGCTGGCTTGATGCCGAATGGATAGCATATCGGCTCTCTTACCAACAGACTGCGACTTTAAATCCCAGCGTGGGAATGGATGTTTCGTGAATGTCTTTAGGTGGGAGATGAATTCATCGCCTTGCTAACTGGAGGCTTGAAATGGCTTGAAAAGTTTCGTGTTTGTCTGTATAACAGGAGTTTCTTATGTAACATTTATGTGGGTGAGAACACAAATATTTTTTATGTGACTCCCATTCACAAAAGGGTTTTCACTAATTTTATATATACAGTATATATATATATATATATATATATATATTTTTTTTTTTTTTTTTTTATTTACATAATCCGGAAATCCTGCTCTAGAGACCAACCATGGAGTTTTTCAAGCCGCTTCAGACCTGCAATAAAGGTGGTGGCGGTGATCCCGCCAGTAGATGAAATTATCTCCCACCTAAAACACACAGATAGATTCGAAGTCACATTCTGTTGACTGGAGAGTAGATACCCTAACCACTACGCTAACCAGGCCAGTTCTTTAGCAGACAATATACGAATGCAAGAAACGCGGTATAATAATGAACTAAAGCAACTGCACAAAATAATTCAGTATTTAAAATTGGGGAAGGAGTGGGTGACTCTTTCTTTGCGCTTGTTCGTCACTATAAATTTTTCATTCAGTAGTGTTTGTTAAAGAGAGATCCCCCATTTCCAAAAAAAAAGCGGGAACCATCAGGAACAGAATTAGGGTTCTCGCGCCAGAAATTAGCATTTAGGGTAATTGCTTCCAATCTCCAATAAGCATTGCAGTGGTCTCACCCCGTATGATGAAAATCACCTTCTAATTTTATTTAAAGATTCTAAGATTCACCACAAAAATAATTCAGCAACAGTGGAGCGAATGAATGAACTTTTGATTCTCATCACTGTAGGCCGATGAGACCTACAGTGATGTACCCACCGCTCTGACCCACCTCGAAAGTATTTTTTTTTTTTTTTAATTTTGGAAAATGTTCTCTGGTCGATTTGCATGTTTCACGGAAGGAAAAATCGAGCTTCCAGAATAATAATAAAAAAAGGTGCTATCTCTATATGAAACTAACCCACTTTTTTTTTGTCCTGGACCATATATTCGAACATAGATCGTGCCGACCAAAGACGTCGTCGTTTACTAAGTGAGCTATAGAACACAACCATTTTTTTTTTTTAATAAGGAAGAAAATTTTTGAATTTTACACCAAGAAAATATCCTAGTATTAAGAAATTTATTAAAAAGAGGAAAACTATTAAATTCTAAATGAAATTAAATACTCATTAACAAAGGACGCTGTTAATGTTTTAAATACACTCGAACGTAACGTACTTGACGATTTTTTAAACTAGAAGCCATCAAATAAAAGAAGAAATATTTCCCAATGCCTTCCTTTAATCAAGGATTGTCCAAAAATTATGTAACGCTATTTTATCGAATTTTAACTCTACTCCTTTGTCAAGAGTTATTGCATAATAATCCCTCGAAAATTAGCTATCGAATAAATAATTCCAACAAGTTTCATTAAATACGAGTAATGTAGTTTTAATATTCGTTTTATGATATAAAACTTTCATATATTATTATTATTTAATAATAAAATATTAGTAATTAATTAAACAATATTTTAACTTTATAATAATAATGCACTAACTGTGTAATAGTTTTAAATATACAATGCTATAAATTATAAAATGAATTTTATTTAATTTCAGTTATTGAAGTTCTGGATTGAGTAGATAGCGCTTCAGGCTGTAGGTTGGATGTTCACAATAACCAAGTCATGCTCTAAGCTGGACTTGGTTATTGTGAACATCCAACCTACAAGTGGGTATAATTTACAACATTCCCCTTGTAAATTATACCCACAAACGATCATTAATCTACCGTGCCATTTATTTCATTTTATTTTTTTACTATATACAGCGAACAGATTAATGATCGTTTGTGGGTATAATTTACAAGGGGAAAAACATTATTGTAGATTTATTATATCTTAATAATGACTCACTCAGAACATTATCTGGACAGATAATGTTCTGAGTGGGTCATTCCATGAATATAATGTAACAACTGATCATTTTTGCTGGGATAAGTTCCTACCATTCAAAACCCATCGATCATTATCCAAGCCTTGGTTTTCCAACAAGTGCCAAAATAGTACAAACTAAAATGCGGCATGTGTTCAATGGCTCAAGCCCGTAACAACTGTATTAAAAATAAAATAAAATCATCATTACCAAATTTCTGATATGTATCTTCGACGGGTCTACACAATATTATGATATCACGATCTTTTGCCAGAAGAACATCAAAAAATACTCAAACAGCCTTGATACTAATAACACTTTCGGCCCAGATGGTATGTCTTTCCACTTGTACTAAGTGCTTGTGCTCCAGAACCCATCCTGTATCGTCTATACATGCTGTCATTACTCATCTAGCATCTATCCGACAGCATGGAAGTAAGCTTTTATCTAGCCGGTCCCTGAAAAAAGAAAGTAAAAGTCGGCCATAAAACCATCGGTCCCATTGCCCTCGCCTCAGTATTGTCGAAAGAGATGGAGAAGATCATCAACAACCAGCTTCTTCGTTATCTAGAGCTATCAGTGATTAATTATCAATATGGATTCCGCTATTGTTGCTGTACAGCAGATATACTTGCTAACCTCACCAACCTCTGGATAAAGGGAAATGGAAAGATTTGCAAAAAACTCATCTGGCCACTCTTGATATTTCCAAGGCATTTAATAGAATCTAGCATTACGGTAAGATGCCATCTTATGGGATAAGTTCTCCCTCTTATCCTTTCTGAGTGGACTGCCAGTGAATGACCAGAGAGGAAAACCTCCCAGTTTATCTGGGAGATCTTCCTCTCTGGTCGTTCACTGCATATCATGGTAGGTAGTTTCCACTTTTTTAATTTTTCCACTAATGCCGGAATACCCAAAGCTTTGTGCTTACACATCAATGATCTCTCACGAACGTTCAATAATAGCTTTTGCTAAAGACTGTACACTCCATTCCTCTTCTTCATTTACAAACTTCGTAGAGATCAGAGATGACTCAAGCTCAAGGATCGTCTATGGCAATGCCTCAGACACCGATCTTCTTGCCATTCTTAAGTGGAACGAAGATAATCTAGTGAATTTTAATGCTATCAAAACACAAGCCTAGCTTGTCTTATTCCCTGGAAGAAAGATCATGCCTCACTTTACTTCATTTTCCCTCAATTCCGATAACATTCCGTTCGTCAAGCAAGATCAGTTTCGCTTCTTGAGTTGACTTTCACTTCTAACTCATCCTGGAATAAATATATTACGTTTCCATATCGTCTTCAGCCACAAAAAAAAGGCTTAGTATTCTTTTCGTTCTAAACAATAATTATTTTCTGCTCGACTCCTAACTTCATAAATCCCAAATCTGTCCAACCTTAGAATATTGTTCTGGTGCATTAAAAACCTCTTTCAGAATGCTTGATTGTATCCAGAAGACTCGCTTAACAGATTTGTACTTTTTTTACTGTCACTGCTTTCACTGACTTCCTCCAATCTCTTTCCCACAGAAGCTATACTTCTGCATTCGTTTCTATAGGTACTTTTCATGAACGCTACTCTGCTTTCCTTTAATCACGTACGAACACGGCAGCAGCTGGTCAACATTCACATATGGCTTAGCTCCAAACTAACAGAACTAACTTCTCATCTTCTTTCATTCCATATGAAAATATACCTCTGTGCTGGAACAGTCGTCCGCATACTGTTTTCCCCGATGAATACAACACTAACTCAACAGATTCCTTTCCTCTCTTGTCTACGTACGGCACTGTCGTTTTATAGGTCTTGAGATCTTTCCTGAGTAAGTCCGCGCGGTTAGCTGAGTGGCTATGCGCTACACCACCATTTGTCTGGGAAAGGAGTGTCCTGAGTTCGATTCCCGTCGCTGACGTGAGGAGCTGAGGGTCTTTCTCAGACATAGCCAAGTTAGCCAGTCTTGGGGTGGACTGCAGGATTTTTCTCCCCAGTTTATCTGGGAGGTTTTCCTCCAGCAAGCCGGCCTTGAGAACTCAACGCTTCTACAGACATAGGATACACAGGGAGGTATAGTGCTAACCACCTTATCCTGTGTAAGGTTGCGGTTAAATGAATAGAATACCCTCGACACCGCAAGAAGAAGATCTTCTTGTAAAGCAATAGCTTCTTTTCTAGCAGGAAGTAAAAGTAAAAACTAAAATATATACAGTAATAATAAATAAATATATTATTATTATTACTAGAAAGCTAACACCAGATTCGTCGTCACATAGCTCACCCAAAAAAATATTCTACAAGTTTATTTTCCTCGTGCAGTAATTATTGAGCTTTTCAAGAAAACATGTTTATTTAAAAAATCCATAATTTAAGAAAACGTGATTTTAAGCAGTATAAGTGTAGCGATTTATGTCCTATCGTGTTACTCATGTTTACCTAATTTTGAACAATTGTATAAAAGTTTAATTCTTTCTCTCTCTCTGCAGCTTATTATAAATGTATAAATTATTAAGATCTATTATAAAAATTAAATCTGTATTATATATATATTTTAAATTTCCTATCGGAGTACATATTGTTTTCTATTAAGTGTCAAAAAAGTAAAATTTCCAAGATTCAATCTCTAACTAATGAACAACAATAATAAAAATTTCCGTCTTATATGACCATTGTTTTACTGTTCATTGATTTTCTATAAAAGAAAAAAAAAAAACTAAAGACTCGTTCACAGATTATTATGAAGATTAAAAACAAATGTCAGAAATATTTTTGAAATTTTGAAAAATAAACGAAAATTTTCTGTTAGGTAATATATTTCAGATCTCTCAATATTATACACTGAAAAGCTTTTACACACAATTAATCGCGATAAATATTAGTCTTAATAAATTATTTACAGAGAATAAATTGGAGCAGGTGTCTCAAATTAGATTGCCACTCTCTCTCTCCCTGCCGAGAAACTCGGACACTATCTAAAAGTATCTACTTAAAATTTTAAATTAGCCATTTCAGGCAAACTTAACAACAGTTTAATCAATTCAATTTATTATTTATCTACATTTAAGCTATCTAAAATGTAATTAAAATCTTATTTGTTTTTATTTTTGTTTAGTCTCTCGCTAAGAGGAAGGATTCATAATCATGTATGCAGAACTTTGGGAGGGGGGGGGGGGGGGAAGAAGACAGGCAGAATCACAGCTTGAAAACTCTTTGAGTTAAAGGTAGCTTCATGATTACTGTAGCTCATTCTCTAGATCAACTTTACTTAGCTGAATAGCTCAAAGAAAAACTAATTCTGGAATATGCTCAAAAGCAGTTATAAGAATGATAAAATTATCGTTCTTGGAAGAAACCTACTGGGATGAATGTCACCCCCTTAAGAATAATGATGTCATAAACTGAAATGAATACTTTTGATTTTCGGCCTCCTACTAGGGAGAATAATGAGCTTTCCAAACAGAACAAAAAAAGCAAAACAGTCAATCCCTCATCCTAGAGAATATTTAAATATCTTTAATATTCGAAGGGAAAACCTATGCAAACTGAATATCATTCTATCCAGAATTAATATCGAAAACTAATTTATTAATATTCCTAGCGCATAAAAAAATAAATAAAACAGAATAAAAAGTAACATTCTCTCATCTGAAGAAAAATACTCCAGGAGAGAGTGGTTGTCGAGTCTTTTTCATCTGGAGACTGGCGAACCCCCTCTCGGCAGAAATATAACCATAATCTTAATATTATTCAGGTAGTGTGTACCTATTTCTAAAATTTGGTTGCTTTTCGCCTCAGTTTAATTTTATGTTTCGAAATCCTTTATTTTATTTATTTATTGTTCAGTAATATACCAGATAATAAACAGAAGGAAACTGCCCAAACTTTGTCAATTATTGCGCAAGCAAAAAAAAAAAAAAGTCGTCTTTTACATAAATCATACGAATGCCACTAAAAACCACATTCATTTATCAATCGATGATATTCATTAGGCATCAAATAATCAGCTCCTTGAGAAACTATAAGATTTTCATTCAGTAGAATGCAGATCAAACACACTATTAAAGCTTCAAATCTTATTAAAATATTTAAATCATATTCTATATAGTTCACAGCATAACCGTGCAATGGTATTTTGAGCGCCGGGCGCATAATGGAACTGGGGGGGGGGGCAGTAATTATTTCCTGGTTACATTACAATCATTACATGTTTGGGTCTTACTGTGTTGGACGTCTAGGTGCTTTCACCCGTCGCATGCCTTCGCCTATGCTCTGTCTTAATTTTCATAACAAAATAAATTGTAACTTAAATAGCTCTGAACACCTGCCTTATATACTTTAGCTTGTATGCTTTTGCAGTTAATATTTTGTACGGTCATTCAAGTGGACAGTTACATTTCATAATAAGAAATTCTAGATAAGTAAAATACACGTTTATATTTTTGTATGTCAAATACTTCTTATAAGATTTGTACAAGATTTCTTTTAAAAAATCATGAAAACGTTCACAAGGACAATTACTCAAAGGAGCAAGATCAGCTTATCTTGTAATAATAACTGACCTTTAAATAGATATTATTTCTGGAGAATTTTCCATGTTTGGCCGTGACCTTTAAATGCCTCTTATAAATCTACCTACAACCCATCTCCTACATTTCAGTCTAACGTTAATATTAATGTATATTCTCTGATTTGTCCTCACTACTATGCTAAAGAATTAATTCATAATTACTTTAAAAGGAACAAAAGTTTACAAGCATTTTATACCTCGGGAGATATTACACATCTGTAAAATTTTAATTGTTCTCTTTAAATATTAGTGCACAATTGTATACTTATTACTCCCGATTATAAACCAGCATCCCTTCCCTTGATACTATATTCTCCTTCAATATTACGTCATTCAACTTCGGCTATTCTTTATATAGTGTTCATCTGCACACACCTGTTTTAGTTATATTTTGGTCGGCAAAGAAATAACAAGTAATATTTCAGACAGAGTAAGTATTGTATGATTTCGACTGCGAATATGATATTCGATTTTAATTATATGGGCGACAGGTAACATTGTACTATTCCTCTCAAGTACAGTTATACTTTTTTTCGGAAGGGTCACATGTGAAATCAATGACAGCACGTGATAAATTCGATGCCCTGGAAGCTGCTCAGTGTTTCAGAGCGGAATCGTTGCACTCTACCTACCTTAGAAAAGTAATATTAAAAACAGCAGGAATATCCTGTGTTAGTAGTTTTTCATACATTTTAATACCACTCCAGCTGGCCGATACAGTTCAAGGACAACGCTCTAGAAACCGTAGAAGGATGCGGGAAATTTAACTGGCTTTAACGGGACCATCTGACTATTGTGCGGTGAATGTTTATGGAATATTTCTAGGCGGCAACATGTAAGTATACAACGTAAGAAATGCTTATCTTTTGGTACATTATATTACACTGAAACCATCATGAAAAAATGTCGGATGTCAAGTTTTGCTAATACATCAAAATACTTGTAGATCAATAAATATTGGACTTACCGCAAGTACGATCTCTGACCGTCGATGGGTGCACCGTGCCATCCTTATGTATTCGAATATGTGCAGTGTCAGGAACACAGTAACAACAGCTATTATCGGCATTCCATTCGTTGATCATACATTTAGCACTTTGATAACACACAGCCCAAGATTGTTCTTCACTTATAGGCGCATTGAAAGACTGAATTATAGAAGATAAAGTCACACACCCATTTACATCGAGCTCACATCGCGGAGTCGACTTACTGTCCTCCGCCATGTTTCAGCTCTGCGACAGCGAACGCGGAACGCAAACTCCACTGCGAAGCGAGGAGAACCGTCCAGGGATTCGTAATGCATCAGTTACCGGTAAGCATGCGGCTGTCAACCTGCTACCGATCACTGATGGCGCTCCTACTGACAAGTTTCTTACGCTCACAGTATATGCCTAATAACCAAAAACTGTTTACAGTTATGCAAATAGAGCAAAATAAGAAAAACAATTAAATCTAGATTACAATTTTATTTGTAGTAATAACCTACTGCGATCATCCATTTAGCAAAATACTTTTTCAAAAATTTTAGATGATATTTAAACATTAATTACTCAATTTCGAATGCATAAATATAACAGCGTGAACATATTTTCTGTAGGAAGCGATTGTTCGATTAATAATACAAAAAAAAGTATAAAAATAGGTGTCGCACTCGTGTAATTAAAACAAAAATCAGAAATAAACAAATAGATGTCGCACTAACTTTTCATGATTTTCAAAACATACTAAAATATAATAAAAATTAAATATTAGTAAAATAGCAGTTTTTCCGCACAAAACAGGCTGTATAATTTTTATTATTAAATATTTACTCCACAATACTTACAATAAAATGTATAGCGAGATTAATACTAATTCTTGGTGTGCATGTTATATCGAGAATTAGCTTTAATATTATCCCATTGAAATGATTTAAGGTTTTAATACAATTAAGAATCGGAAGAAAAATAATTAAATATAAATACTAAAATTCTAAATTGCATTTTTTGTGTGGGGGGGGGGGCTGACAAATGTATTTTTTTAATTTATTTCATTAATATAATATAAATACGGCAACTTACCAGTAATAACATCTTAAATTTATTTTTTATTTATTTAAATATTTATACACAAATAAGAGCAGTCACCTGGATCTACGACATTAAGTACATATGACTAATTTCAGGTTCATATACATTGCTTCTAATGGTTATGAACACTGCTAATTAGATGTTCTGAGATAGTACGGTTGAATATAAGTCTTTTTTTTTTTTTGAAGAATCCAAAGTATGATCCAGCGATTGGGTTTTTCATCGTAAGAATTTGTTTTGTAACGATTTTTTTTTTAATAAAAACACTGAATTTATTTTTATTTTATTTATTCTTTTTAAACACTAGAGCAAGTCGTTTTACCCTGTTGAAAGCCGGATTAATGCTAACCTTGAAATCTTACTTCAAAATTTCTGGAACGCTTTCGGCAACCGTGTACGCTAAATTTTGATATTAATAAATTTTGATTGTTTAGTAATACCGAAATTATTTAGGTACAAAATTCACCACCCTTCCTTCATATTGAATACCTGCAAAGAGAACAAATAGTGCAGATCCTATTCGAAAGGCTAATTGTCATTTATTTCCCATATGATACTTATCAATATATCATATCGGATAAAGTTGCAGCAGTCGCTCACGTGTTAATAAAGATTACTTCTTTCGATATCACAAGCTGAGCAGTGATAGATACCAAACGGACTGATTTGCGCTTTTCTCTCACCCACCTATTGTCCCCCCCCCAGTTTTTTTTCTTGTGCAGTTTTCTATGACGATGACTTATCATCTTTATGCAATTCTTAAAATATTTTCGATTATTATTTAAAGATGTATTAATGGTGTAGACTTTCAGTATTATCATGACATCCTCTACATTGCTACGTATAAGGAGTTTTTTCACGCTGTATTGCCAATGTGTTACTAATTTAAAACATCGCGTACTGGATATATAAATATTTTTAAAAGATTATGACCATTTTTCTAAGATTTTATTATTACCTGTTACATTATATTGCCTACTGCTATAAATACTTCAAAGAAATATTTGTTAGAACCAGTAGTGCACTCAGGAGTTAATCTTGGGGAGGAGCTCGAGTTCAGTAGACGATTTGAGAAATACTACGCATCGCATACGACCTATGACTGAACATCTGCAATGATCGCTAATTCATAAGTAGTATAGAAATAAAACAAGACACAACATAAATAAAAAAAATGAATTTTAATTAGGAACAGATTTTTGGAAATTTTTCTAGTGTTTTTTTTTCCTTTGGGGGGAACAGGCCCTTCCCCCTCTAGGTGCGCCATTGGTTAAAACAACCCCACACGCACCGAATGATAACGGCTAATGGTTTCAATATGTGCAGTAGGCGGAGCCCCCTTCTAGCCCTAACTTCCTGAAAACTAATGGGCAGCCAGTCTCTATCCTTAAATCATTTACTGATAGGAAGCCCGAACTATCAAAAAATCAAAGCTCTCGAGGAGAGAGAGAGAGAGAATACAGCTGGAAAATACTTACCGCTTACTTGGAATCAGTTCCATCTCAAATTTTCTGTTATTTACGTCCCAGAAGCTAGTTACATCAACTGGAGATTTGTCACTTTCCTCCAGCTTCACAAACCGCCTATAAAGCATTCAATAATTTTGTGTTGGGGGGGGGGGGGGACAGGAAGCTTATTTTTTAATTATACAAGTTAGCACGATATTGAATAATATTCAATACAGCGTAACTGTTTGGTTACTGAAATGTTAGAAAATGAAGATATCATCAAAAAGAAAGAAAGAAAAAAAAAAGTATTTCAAAAACGTACAGCATATTCAAGTGACCAAATAATACTCTCCTTGTAATTTAGTTGTAGTTAACCATGAAGCCTAAAAAATGAAAGTATTTAGAGATTGGGTATTATTTGAATGTTGGTATAATATCGAACTGGTATTTTAGGTACAGTTTCTTATGGGTGCCACAGAGGAAAACAGGCAGTTAAAGTACTGTCTAAACTGTAAAGAATAAGTTTATTCGTATGGGGTTCCCAGTTCTTTAGGACTGGTTTAATCCCACCTAACGAGAAATTATGTATTTATGACTAAACCCGTATGTTAACAAGCCAGTTTGCCTGTTCTGAGAGACGAAAAAAACTACGTTTCCGGGTGAAAAACCCCTCTACTTCCGTACCAGACCGGCTAACTCACCTTTAGTCGAAAGAGACCAGATAAAGGTTCCTCCCCATCATAGACGGGAATCGAACCCAGGTCTTTCCGACCAAAGGGCTTCGTCTATACCGACTGAGCTACGGAGGCTCAAGGCATAAGTATTTATTAGTGTAATATTACAAGATTGAACAATGAAATTCTAATTGTCAAATGATTTCATTTCAGCGAGGTAAAATAAGCAGAAATAGTGGATATATAAGATCCATCCTTATTTCATGACTGAATAAGTGTATAGAAACTTAAGTTTTGAAAAATGACCAGAGAGAAAGTACAGCTGACAAAATACTTAAGCTCTCTGGTTAATTTTCGAAACTTAAGTTTCTATATACATATTCGGATATGCATTCATCGTCAGTCCAACACGGGTTGAGTTCCCCCTAATTAGGGATTTAAGTCAATTAATGCAGCCGGCTTGCCATTCCTTTCCTGCATCCCATAAAGGCAAGTATTTATACCTATAGACATGTGTTCACAGGGCCAGTTTGCCTGTTTGAGAGAAGAAAAAAACGAGTTTTCAGGAGTAAAAAAAATTCCTCCACCTCCGGCTAACTCATCGTTTGATCACTTATAAAGGTTCATTCCGTCATAGACGAGACTGGTCTTTCCAACCTAAGGGTTCGTCTATACCAGGGGTCGGCAAACTGCGGCTCTGAAGTAAAATTGAAAATAAAACTATCATAGTTTTATTTATAAAATTTTTAAAGGATTTTATTCACATAAAGGTGATTTCATTTGTTTTGGTTTTGTAGTCTCTCAAAACTTCGTGGCACTAAGATGCGCGATGTCAGGGAGGGGAAAGCGAGCGTGGGGGTGGTATACAGAGGGATTCGAGGGGATGGTTGAGTACATGATAGGCAGGGCAGCCAAACAAAGTGACTAATTAGGATTAGGTTTTGGGGTGTCTCGATATCTGAGATCATTTGCAGAGCAACAAAAGTGACTAATGAGTGATGGCAATGGCGAAATGTGAAAGCGTAGTCCGTGTCGCTTTGCTGTTTCTGCAACTTAGTATTCTCTTTTGGCAGGGTACATCCAGAAACTGCATTAAGGTGATAAAGGCAACCTGGCAATTATTATTATTATTATTATTATTATTATTATACAGGTAATCATTTTAAATATATATATTTTTTATTTCACGTGCAACTGTTACAATAAAACGTATTACTGGTGAGATTTATTTTAATTATATTTTCGAATTATTGTCATTTATTTTGAATAATCACTTAGTTATTTTTATTTTCTTTTTATATAATGTCTTTATATAACGTATTAAATAAAATATATTGTTTAGGGTGCTTTTCAACATGGCTACGAAAAAAAAAAAAAAAAAGAAAAACAACAGATGAGCATCGTGGCTTTAAAACTGACTCTTTCGCGTTCATCTCGAACTCAGATGGCCTTCCAACCTGTCTTATTTGCCAAGAAAAACTGGCGCACAACAAAAAGTCAAATTTGGAGAGACACTTCACGACAAAACATGCCACATTTGCCAGAAAATATCCTGTCGATGACACGAGAAAGAGAACAGTTGAAGAACTTCAGAAAAATGTTAAAATCAAGTTCTGTATTTAATTATTGGAGAGAGTCTGCCAATGATGTTAATACTGCAAGCTTCGTAGTGAGTCAGGAGATCGTTAAGAGAGGAAAACCATTCAGATGGTGAATACATAAAATGTTGTTTTGTTAATGCATCTGAAGAACTTTTTCGGGACTTCAAAAACAAAGCAGAGATTTTAAATAAAATTAAAAACATGCCGTTATCTGCCAAAACAGTAGCAGATAGGATAGTTACAATATCCTCAAATGTAACCAATCAACAAGTCGAAGACGTAAAATTAACTTCAGCTTTATCAATTGCGGTAGATGAGTCTTGCGACATCAAAGACACAGCCCAAGTTTCCCTTTTTGTGCGGTATGTATCATCTGAGGATCCGATAGAAGAACTTCTGGGATTATTGCCATTCAAGGGCCAAACGCGTAAAGAGGACATAGCAAATGCCGTCCTTGAATTCCTGGAAAAAAATCATATCCCACTCAATAAAATTGTGTCAATTGCAACCGATAGTGCAAAAAGTATGACGGGAGCAAAAAATTATTTTGTTTCAATTTTAAAAGGAAAAATTAATCATGAAGTGATTACTTTCCGTTGTATACTCCACCAGGAAGCACTTTGTGCACAAACATTTACAGAAGAAATTGGTAAAATTATGAAATTGGTAATTTAGATTACCAACACCATTATAGCAAGGGGACTTAACTATCGACAATTTAAATAGTTGCTAAGTGAAATGGAGAGAGAGTATTCAGATCTTCTCCAGTACACCAGGGTTCGATGGCTTTCCAGAGGCGACATGTTAAAGCGTTTTGCATCTTGCATAAATGAAATCAAACTATTTCTCGACAACAAGGATGTTCATTATCCAGAATTAACAGATCAACGGTTGCAAAAATTGTACTTTATGGTGGACGTTACATCACAACTGAATCAGCTCAATCGTAAATTACAAAGCAAGGGAAATACTGCTTTTTCAATGCTAGAGGAAGTTATTTCGTTTGAAAAGAAATTGATTCTGTTCGCTGAAGATTTAGAGAGGGGAACTTAGTTCATTTCTCAAACTTGTCTCAATATCGCCGAGAAAACAATGTTCTCATTAACAAAGATTGTTTTCAAGACAGCAGTTTTAAACATGAGAGAATCTTTTCTTCAAAGGTTTCAGGAATTCAGAAATAATAAAGCGACTGACTCTAGCTTTTATTACAAATCCTCTTAATGCCAATGTGAAGGAATTAAATTTTTCTCCGTTTGATATTGACACGGCTAATTTTGAAATACAATTGCTGGACTTGACAAGCAGAGACTTATGGAGCTCCAAATTTGTCCCTCTTGATACTGAAATAAAAGAAAAATGAAGTCTGATTTCGTAGCGCAAGCAGATTATTATAAAAGAACTACAGAAGGCAGACTCAATGATTTTCAATACTTGGAATAGTCTTCCGGACTCATATCATGGGTTGAAAAAAAATTGCATTTGGTGTTCTCAGTATCTTCGGGTCTACATTTATGTGAGCAATCGTTTTCTAACACGAATTTCATTAAATGTAAATTAAGGAGCCAAATTACTGATACCAACTTGGAATCGTACCTTAAATTAAAAACGACTAGTTACAAACCGGACATCCAGAAACTTTCTAAGGAAATGCAAGCTCATTGCTCACACTGATTAAAACCAATGAGAGCAATTTTTTGTGTGAATTTTTCTTCATTTAATAAAGATATAATGAGGGACAGGTTTGGCTCTTCCGTCTCAAACGTTTGGTGACCCCTGGTCTACCAACTGAACTACGAAAGCTCCTATTCGGTTATGAAAGGGGATATTTAAGATCGATCCCTATATTTTTGCTTACGTGGAATTCTATTTTAAAAGAGAGGCAATCATTCAGCAAGTAACCGTCATAACCCTAAAGTGACTGATTTCAGAGACGATTACACAATTTTTAAATATGGTATAATTTAAAAGACATTTAAAAATGGTGTTCTCATTATACTTTTCAATATTTATAAAATATTGATTTTTGTACCATTTAACTAGTTGTCTTAATTAACAGAAGACTGAATATATTTCCGAAGAATGTATCTTCTTCGATAAATAGTATTAGCTGCAAGTTTCACTTTTCGTAATGGAAAGTAGCGGTTAATCACTCGTATCAAGAATTCACTGATTTAACTTACTTTAATGTTATTTTCACCGCTTTGAATCACTTAATTACAAACTACTGACAAAAATATTAATTATTAGTTTGCACGAACTTGTTCTTTTTGAGTTGCGCTATTATTTAAAAAATAAGTAATATTAAAACATAATTTAAAATTTTATTTACCTTTCAGCAATAATTCATGGACTAGAATATATCAACATTCCGTTCATTCCATTTATTTAAAGATTAGGTTAATCCATTTAACAATTGAGCCGATAAACGTTTGTTATATAGATCTTTGTAACAAACTTTGAACCTGTAATTGTATCTATAAGGGGAAGAAGTTCAGCTGTTATCTGTACGAGAACTGATAAAAGGCCTTTAACCAAAGGGGAAAAAATTCTGACCATTATCAATATCCTAATATTTTCGAAAAGGAATTTAAAAAACAAATTAAAGTTTGTTGTAGCAAAGTAAGTTAGGGTTAAAGATGCTCCACCTACTCTCCCTTTGGGGAATAAAATGCTTTAGAAGATTTATGAAACTTTCTAGCTTTTTTCTGTCATTAACAGAGTTGTCTTGTTTTTGCGAAATTAGAATTTGACTCATGCTTGAACGTTCTCTCTGTAATTCCACATGAGAGAGAGAATGGAATTACATGGTCCAAATTTTTTCACTAGCAATTTATTTCTATAATGATGGCCATTAAATATTTCATCGAGATTGTGTTTTTAAGTCCTTTATTTTTATTAAAAATTCAGACAATGTGTTTATTAGTCTACTTACAGGGAAGAAAGGGTTAAGTATGTCATTTATGACTTTAGATCTGTATGTGTTAACGGGGACGGTTTGCCTGTTCTGGGGAACGAAAACCCCGTTTCCGTAAGAGTTGCTACCTCACCTTTCGCCGAAAGAGACGGGATAAACGTTCCTCACGTCACGGATGGGAATCGAACACAGGTCTTACCGACTGAGCTACGGAGGCTCTCTATCAGTCCACTAAGAAAAAAATAAAATATCTTCCATCTCTCTAACTTTAAGCATGGACTTAAAAGTATTCTAATGACATTAAGTTTTTGGCTAGATTCATGGAGCTTCTGGAATGCCGTTAGATTTGATCCCATAAAGCAAAGTAATTGCTCAGCAGTCAATTATATAGGGTGATCCAAAAGTCACAGAAAAAGTAAAAATTCGAAAAGTATAGACAGTAGCACGATGCAGTTTTCACAGAAATGCACAAAAAGACAAGTGATTTTTTTTTAATAACGAAAAATTTTATTGCCAGAAGAGTTATATTTGTCACCGGTAGGCGGAGCCGTAGCGGGCCCGGAGGTGCTGCCTGTCACTATTTAAACCGTGAGGTACGTAAATTTCAGATGTAGTGAATACTGAAGTTAAACTATCAGCATTTAACGTTTATTACTGAAGTTAAACGTTCTGCCAAGGTGAGGCAAGTTATCGTTACGAGATAAAACACTTTTAGTTAAGCTGTATTATCGGAACTCCGAATGTGCAAGTGTGGCTTTGTGCCTATCGTTCGATGCGGGGTATTAGAAGTGGAAAGGGACCGATGTCTCGTTCCTCACTGATAGCTACGATGAAAAGGTTTGAGGACGCTGGCAGTTTGGAAGCACGTGCAAGAAGCGGGAGACCCAAAAAAACTATTGCAGTTGTGCACGAAGTCAAACACGAGACCGACACACAGTCGGCAGCCTCCGCACATGGGGAATGCAGTGCACGTGAAATTTCAAGACAAACTGGCATTTCATACGGAACTGTGTGGCGATCACTATTAGGATCATTCTCAAGCAGTATCCTTACAAAATCCAAACGTACAGGAACTGAAACCAACCGATTTCGAGAGACGTCATGAATTTGCAAATTGGGCTTTTCAACAGATAGAAAACAATGCGAACTGGCTGTCAAATGTCCTGTGGACTGACGAGGTGCACTTTTCGCTTAATGGAAGTGTAAATGCGCACAAATGCCGCATCTGGGCGAGAGAGAACCCACACGCGATTGTGGAAACCCCTTTGCGTCAGCCAAAGGTGACAGCATGGTGTGGGTTCACTGCGTCATTAATTATAGGCCCCTTTTTTTTTTCTTTGAGAAAGTTCACAGCGGTACATTTCGAACTGTTTCTGTCACAGGCGAGCGTTATGCAAGACAGGCAAGCGCTCCATAGTGTAACATTCATGCAGGAGGGAGCACCTCCGCACATCACAGATCCTGTCCAGCACCTGCTGCGATCGACATTTGGCGATGACCATGTCCTCAGTCGCTCTTTCCCACACAAATGGCCACCAAGATCTCCAGACCTTACACCTTGTGACTTTTGGTTATGGGGCTACTTGAAGTCACAGGTGTACAGAGGTCGGCCTACATCATTGGCCATGTTGAAATAAGCTATTCACCATCATGTGACAGGAATTACAGCTGAATCCCTCTTCGATACTGTGCAGGGTGTCGTGTCACGTCTGACATCCATTCTCATGAATGACGGCCGTCACATTGAACATTTGTAATCCTAGTTGCGTTGCGAACTGTGCTGCGCCACTGCACAAACTACTGACACAACTGAAGCGCCACCTATCGGTGGAAATGTAACTATTCTGGTAATAAAATTTTTCGTTATTAAAAAAAATCCTTTTTTTTTTAAAGTTGAGGGATATTACATCCCATATTGTTTCTTAGCCGAATAAGAAACTCAAAGAGTTTAATGCCGAATGTACAAACTATATAAAGTTCGGCGATTCCAAGCATAAGCAAATACCTGGATAGTGCAGCACCTGACCCATTTGGTAGTGCAAACTGAGGCAACTCATAGTAAGGGTGGAGCAAGCTCCAATCACTATCCTTGGTATTTACCCATAATATGAACTTAGTGAATTTTGTGAAGTTAACGTCAAGTTTGTGAATCGCTACAAACTTGACGTTAACTAGGTCTACCTACTCGCTGATGAGACCTCGATAAAGGTCGAAACCGGTCTGGGTAGTGACCTTCTCTCATAATGTAGAACACTAATACAGCTTCTAGGAGCTAAGTTCACATTATGAGTAAACACCAAGAACAGTGATCGGAGCTTGCTCCACCCTTACTAAGAGTTGCCTCAGTTTGCACTACCAAATGGGTCAGGTGCTGCACTATCCAGGTATCTGCTTACGCTTGGAATCGCCGAACTTTATATAGTTTCTATATTCGGCATGAAACTCTAGAGTTTATTATTCGGCTAAGAAACAATATTGGATGTAATATTCTTTAACTTAAATAAGTTCATGTCGCCGAATTGAAGCCTTTGGCTCTTCATATAATTAGTAATTAAAAATTCCATGTCTTTCTGTGCATTTCTGTGAAAACTGCATCTTTCTACTGTTCTGTACTTTTCGAATTATTGAATTTTTACTTTTTCTGTTACTTTTGGACACCCGGAATTTAATTCAGGTAAACAATTTCAAAAACAAATGTGATATATGGTATATCAAGATGGATTTGAGTCGCGAACGTAAAACTACCGTTTTTATTTATTTTCCCAAGATAAAATGATTGTCGGAATAGGAAAACCAGCTGTACAAAGGGATACCGAAGAGTGTGCTTTAAAATAATACTGCATAAATTCAGAGAAAGATATAAAATTACTCCTGTCATTTTATTGTATTACTTTTAAAAACTAATTTTCAACCACCCATAATGCAACCTAAAATTTTATTTATTTTTTTATATTTACTTTACTTTATTTATTTACTTTTATGGTCCACAACTTGCTAAATATCCTTGACCTAACCTAAACTTAATTTTTAGAATGAGATGGTCAATCATATAGCTAATGAATATATTTTGTCTGTAAATTGCACCTGCTCTGGCAGTTTGCCTGTTTTTAGTTATGAAACAGTATCAGGAATTAAAAACAGCAATACTTGTGTATGCCGGCTAACTCGCCTTCAGTAAAGGCACTTCTAGAGATTCTTCGCCTTCTAAACAAGATTCGATGATATTCTGATTGGAAAGAGTTGGGACCCTTTCCAATCAGAGTATCATCGCTACCGACTGAGTTGCGGGAGATGGGGTTCTTAACGTGTGTATATATAAGCATTCTCATATCAGTAGTAATTAGAAATTTCCGATTTACATTTGCAAATATTCCTTGTACTAAAGAGAAGGTGTTCTTAAAAATAGACGAGTATAATAAGATGTTGTTGGCGGTTTTGTATGATAAATCCATAGTAATTTTTATATTACTAAACAGCTTGCGATGTAGATGTCATACGACAAATTCAATATATTAACGGTTGTCGCAAGCGAGAATATGTTAACACTTGAGATATCGATTTGGGACATTTTACATGAACATGTGATATTGTTGAACCTAATTACAATTATTTTATGAACATTCAATGTATATCAGAACTAGAATTTAGGCTGGTAAAAACTTCTTGTGTCCATAACAAATCCACTCATGAAAGTTAAAAACTGAAGTTTTCAGCTGTGAACATTTATAACATCGTCACAGAGCTTTCACAGCTTTTGCTTTTAACAGCATTAGAGCACTGAATAATGGTGACATGCCCTTGTGAAAGTCAGTTGCGAAGTCTTGTACCCTGTGCTTTAACTACGATTTTCTTTCTTTTTACCAAGCCTTCGAGATTACTTTTTAAAAGCTTTGGAACCTCCTCCCCCCACTTCAGTTTTATAAAGGACCCTTCTTAGTGCTTCCATCACTATTACATTGCGAAGTGTCGCAGCATAGTAGCCGCACTTCACTGGTTAGCTGCATAAATAATATCGCAATTTCATGTGATTGTTAATGAATGAGATATATGCTAAGCATATTTAAAATGGCAGCTATAAACTTACCGAGAACATTGAAATCAGTTTCTGTGAAGTTAAAAGTTATCGCTATAATCAAAATGGTGATATTGGAACTCCCAATTATATACTAGATAATTAGGTTTAGATATGCTGAGTTTTCAAGCAAGTTTGAGGAGAATGCAAAGGTGTTGACATAATTTTGATAAGCGCTTGCTAACATTAGTAAGTGTATTAGTTTTTAACTATGCCGAAAGTGACTTGTATTCGATTTAAAAAAAAAAAAAAAGTAAATTTGTTTCATTCGTTTTATAATTAAATTCTGGTGTGTGCTATACATTGTTGAACTGTAGCACAATCGTAAGGATATCGCCCCACTTTCACTGCAGTTGAAAGACCTAGGCTCCAGTGTCTATGATGCGGGAGGAATCTTTTAATGAGAATTTTTTAGATGAAGATGCAACAGCTGGTGCGATGGGGGGGGGGTAGGATTTTACTCCTAGCGGCTCAGAATTTTCATCCGTATAACACCCAAATCCGATTTGGATGTAAACACGCAGTTAACGAATAATCCACCAGCATCATAATGTCTGTTGCGTCTGTCGTATTTTCACAACTTTTACTGATCATGCAGAACATTTTTTTTTATTATTATTTGTGACACCTCCAAAGACTCATCGCAGGAGGACACGTACTATACAACTGTCTCCACCAACTACACCGAACCTCCACTACAACTTATCTCCAACGCCATCTACCGCCCACCACCACAACTAGTATTTTTTTTTCTGTAAATTGCGTGTATTCTGAAGGGCCGATTTGTCTGTATGCGAGATGAAAAACCCGAGTTTCCGGGAGGGAAAAAACCCTGCTGTCTCCGTATGAGATCGGCTAACTCACCTTCGATTGAAAAGGCCAAATAAAGATTCCTCCTATCACGACGAGAATCGAACTAGGCCTATTCCAATCGAAAAGCGCAATGTACCGTCGTCCTTCCAATTGCGCTACGGAGGCGTTTTTGATTAGTATTTTTATGATAGCTTCCATGAAATAAAATAAACGTTCACTTCTGTCGCCAACTTCTATAAAACGTTTTCTATGATTCTTCTGTTGTTGCTGGTTCCCGAGTTAGTCTGTATTTAATGATGCAAGTAAATTTGGTTTATGGGTTTTTCTCCCCAGTTTATGTGAGGTTTTTCATCCCGCAAAGCAGGCGAACCGGCCTTGAACTCAACACCATTGCGGACCTAGGATACACCGGGGCGTAGGGCTGACCACCTTATCCTGTGAACTGTTTAGGTCCAATGATTAATAAACCCTCGACACCGCAAGGTAAAAGAGGGGAAAAGAAGATGGTGATGGATGGTGTAAATAGGTATTTCTTATGATCAAGTCTGGATTTTAACGAAACTCGGAAAAATCGCCTACGCGCGCACATACACACGCAATATACATGCATAATACTTTCCATGCTTAGAAACACGAACACCTCTCCTAGTATTCTTGGCACGTCTAGAGTGCTGAGCGAAACGTCCATTATTGCCACCATAGTAAAAGATATGTTAGCTAGTCATCTACAGATTTCTAAAAGGCGACTTTCTCGTCTTCCTCTGGAATAAAATGTGTTTATTTTTAAATCATTACAGTCACAAGTATGAAATCTTTTTTCTCTTTGGTAAGTACCAAAGAGAAAAAAGGTACCTCATGAACTCTTGGTAGCAGTTACATCCTAGATAGAATAGATGCGACCCATTCTAGATAGGTTTGCATCCTATCTAGAATATGAAAAATCTTTAAGTAAAGATGAGATGAGTTATCCGTCAAAATGGACAACCTGGGGTCAGAGAATGCTCATATATATGGTAGTCGAAGTTTTCCATGAAAAAAAAAAAAAAAAAAAAAAAAAAAATTGGGCAGTGATGAGACTGTTTATCTCTGTCTTTTCCTTTGTGTCATCATGCTATCTACTGAGCAGCACAGTATGCACATGTGTGTGTTTATTTTGCCATATTTTAACCTTTTACGTCTCGCAACTAATAATCAGTTATGCATTCATAAAACAAAACATTACAAGCCTGTTTCCAGCCAACTATGTAGTCCGGTGGGCAGCATCCTTATGTGGAATGGTTCCCGTGAACACTAGTAATTTCACAACTTTTACTGCCCTTGTAAGTAGTGCTTTTTGGTGGGTTACATGGCTCTTGATCGGTAGAAGAAAAAATAATTGAATTCTTACCTAGATATCGCCCTATATGGCCCGATGGATTGCTATCTCTTTCAGTATGACAATGTCTCACAAGGCTCAATTGTGCAAGCATGGTTCAAAGAGCATACCCAAACACTGTGTGTGTGTACCTACTTTGCACCCAATTCTTCGTATTCAATTGCGCACTTCTTGGAAAGATTTGTTGGAATATAGAGAAAGCAGCATACCTCCGATCGATACCAGTGCCTCGATCTGTCACGATGTTCGGGACGTTATGTCCAGTTGGTTCAGAATACCTCAAGGCCTGGTGGAATCAATGCCAAGACGGATACAATTTAACTCAAGGGAGGCTCGAACACTACTAGACAGGTAGTCAATGCTTTGGCTCATGAGCGTATTTGTATCAATACTTTGGCCGAATTTGAATTTTTTCTGAATGGAAATAGAATATTTAATTGGGGTTTGGAATGACAATTAAGATTTATCAGCTTTACATTTTAAAGTTCTTAAAATGTAAAGTAGCAAAATTCAAAAGTAACACACAGTTTTCACCCTAGAAGTAATTCTCTTATATAAAATAAAACAATGGTCAGATCTCATTTTAAACCATTGTATACTTGGAACCTAAGAAAATGTAGAAGAGAGAGGGAAAAGAGATACAACTAGTTTGAGAGATAATTTTATGAAGTAAGATTTCAACTTTGTAGTTTATAAACATGGCCAAGAAGAGTAAAAAATTACATGAAGTTTATAAATTCAAGGGATTAAATTTAAAAAAAAAATTTTTTTCCCCCAGAAATTAATGAAGTTTCGCTTATAGATCTAAGGAACTATTCTTTTAATGGATGAGTAAGTCATGATAATAAGAGTTAAGAATATAACATACCAGAGGGATGCCTGGGTAGGTCTGTGGAAATGTCTATTTGTTTCCATAGCATTAGTCCGTCATAAGTTCAGTTTTAGTTGCCAACTAAAAGCCTAGAGAAATTTTCTCATTTCAGCTGATTGCCGAGTTAGTCGAATTTTGACACAGATTTTTCTCTTCTAGAAACATTGAATTTTTTCATCCCTCAAAACAGCAAAAATCAAACTCCCACTATTTCAAACTATAATAGTGTTAAGAGCCACGAGATAGCAGTAGTGGTGTGTCATATTTTCTTACCTGAATGCCTGTGAAAATAACTGATGGTCTTAGGCTCAGCTCACCTTGATAGCTAAGGGTGAAGGCAACTCCATATTTCAAATGCTTCGATCGCGTCTGGCATCGAGGCCATCTAAACAATCTACCTTCTTCGATTACTAGGTCTGTCACTCGTAGTTCCTTGAGTGTCGTTTTTTAAAAACTTTCAAGGCTTATACATGCAACAAATATATATGTGTGTGAGAGAATTTTATTCAAAATCTCGAAAATATTTCATCCAAGGTTAAGTGGACATCATCAGGCAAACAGATCGTTAACTACATTCAAAACATGCATCAAATAATGAGCCATAAAGTATATGTATACTTAACTAGTACCTCGGTCGCAGCTGAAGTATGACTACAGTATTAGAGTTCAAAGGAACAACTGTAAATTGATGTAAAGGAGGAAGGGATGGGTCAGAGTACAGAACCCTGGGGTACCCAAGGATTGATAGAGAAATCCAATGAGAAGAAGCCGTCCACACGGAATAGTTTTTAATGGAACAGCTGTACTATACTATGTATATTAAAAAAAATTATACAGCTTTTACTTTCACTTTTTAATAGTATAATCATCTACATTATCGCATTATTGTCATTCATATTTTGAATGTAGTGAAAAATCTGCCTCTGATGTCTACGTAACGTTGGATGAAATACGAGGGTGGGCTAAAATTTTCTCGACCATAGATGGCAACACTATCGGCAAGTTTTTTTTTTATTTATTTTTTCTAAGTTGGTACATTTGCCATAAGCATCCATGTGAAATAACAAGTCATTCTATTAAGTAGTTTGTTTTATACAGCTGTCTGAAGTAAAAGTGTTGTCTGTATTCCTTGAAATGGATAAAATTGAGTATCGTGAAGTTATAAAATTCTTTGGGAAAAGAAGGTTTAATGCCAAAAGATTCATTCGAAGTTCATGAAAGTTTATGGACACTCTTCTCCTTCGTTTTCGACAATTAAGAAATGGGTTGCCAAGTTTAAACGTGGCCGGACCAGCCTTGAAGATGATCCACGTGAAGGACGTCCAAAAAGTATAACAACTGCAAAAAGCATTGATCAAGTGCACGATATGGTATTGAATGACCGGCGACAAAGTGCGTGAATGAAATTGCTGAGACTGTAGGCATTTCGAAAGAACGTGTAGGATATATTTTGCATGAAGAATTGCAAATTTTGAGAATGTTTGTTTCTTTTCTAGATTGGCTTTCTCTTCTTGGGTTGACCGCCACATCCAATTTATTCTGGCATAAATTCTGACATACAAATCGGCCCTTCGGAACACACGCAATTTACAGACAAAAATTACTAGTTGTGGTGGTGTTGGAGGTGGGCTGTAGATGGCGTTGATTCGTAGTAGAGGTGAGGTGTAGAGACAGTTGAAGATGTCCTCCCGCGATGAGTCTTCGGACTCCTTGGAGGTATCAGGAATAATAATAATAATAATAAATAAACTACATACAATTTTCTCCTCTTTCCACTCCTTTTGGAGTTTAGGAAAATCTAAGACTCATGTTAAAGAGGTAAATCAAAGCTGTTGTTAACTCCTTGAAACATTCTCTCAAGATACAGTGATATATCAACAAGTGCTATATCCTGATTGACTTCGAGTTTACTCAATTCCTCACGTATACCTCCAACTCGCTCACTATCAGTGTTCCTCCTCCCTCTCTGCTAACCTCAAGTTTTGCAGGATGTTATTTTCACGAGAATAAAACACCTTTATGAAATGTTCATTTAACATCTCTACTATATCCTTCTCAGTGGTTGTCATTCACTGCAACTAGTATAGCTAGTCAACGATCCTTCATATCCAAAACAAAAAATTGCCACACATATCTTCACTCCACTTGGCTTATAATTCATTTTTCGGTGAACTGTATTTTCGATAAATTGTGTTTTCGATTAATTGCAGATCGGGGAATTGCGTTTTCGGGGAATTACCTTTCGATTAACTGTGGTTCGATGAATTGTTTTCTGTGAGCAATCCGGATACCACTACATACATAGTATCCTCAGCCTTTAAAAGCTTGGTATTATTTTCCGTACAAAACGTTACTTCTCTTCCTTTCAACTCGTGACACTTTAAGTCTGATACGATCAACCTTGGAACATTGTACACACATTTGGGATGGCATACCCAAGATCTTCCTAAGAACTCTTGAATATATACTTAACAGATGACTCTTCCCCCACAGACTTCTTTCAGTCATTTTCCCCATAGGCGCTACGTTTCTGCACACTGTGCCTTTTTCTATAGGTACTTTCGTCAGCATTACTCCTTTGAATTGGCCACTACCGTTCATCCACTTTCTTCTAACCATGTAAGAACTTGAGTAGCCATTAGCCACACATCGCCGAACTCCAAACATACCAAACAAACTTTTCCTCCTTTATTCCACCTACCTCTATACTTTGGAACAATCTCCCCCATAGTGCTTTTCTCACTGCCATATATAAAAAAAAAAATCTATAGGCTACCTCTTTCTCCTTAATCACTTAACTAGCACATGGCACTGCACTGTTTAGGTACTGTGACTTTTCATGTGTGGGGTCATCCTAAAAAAAAAAAAAAATTGACCACTTGCTGAAGCCCATTCCATGTATTTTCAGTTCTAATTAAAATAAGTAAATAAATTTATTCGTATATTTAGATTCATCATTCTTTCTTTCCTTCCCTTCAGGAGACCTGATTCAACTAAGTAAACTAAACTACTTCCATCTTACATTTAGCTTATGAACTTCAATTAAATCATTTTCTCCCTTTCTCCAAATTAATAAATACAACAATGTAAGACTTCTTTAGTCATTTTCTGTCCACTGCTGTACGAAAGCCTCCCCTAAAGTTCTCTATTCAGTCCTCTTTTGAGCCTTTCTAAGCCACAAAGATTCCGGCCATAGCATCCTCCTTTCCTGCCTTCCTTCCTTCCTTCCTTCAGTAAGATCAGAGGTCTTACTGTAGCTCTTTCTGGATACCATTCAGAGATTTTTGAGTGTTATTTCTTGCAACATGATCTGCCCTTGTTATTTGGATCTTTTAATGGCTGACATGTCTCTCATCCTAGTCTGAGCTCTGACTCCAAGTATTGTGCTTTCCTATCTGGAAGGCTAGCCAATCAAGTTAAATTATACGCATAATTTCTTCTTCAGTCTCCCTCTGCTGTGATATTCGTAAACATAGGTTACTATATCAATTTCCTGATGTTTCATTTGTACGACTTTTTGGTAATGTATTTATTATACGTTATTTTTTCTATCTTTGTGTATATTTAATCCCTTCTTTTCACTTCCTGCACTCAATTCATTAATCATTTGTTAAAGTGGTTCTGCAGAGTTTCTTACAACAACAATGTCATCAACAGGTCGTAGGTGAATTAGTTCTTCTCCGTTTACTGTAATTCCTCTTTTTTTTAAAAAAAAAAATCCTCTAATAGCTGCTGTAAATAAATAATTTAGGGGAAATGGCATAATTCCTTTTTTGTAGAGCATTTCATATTTGTTCCTGATTTTATAAATGCAGATGATTTTATATATATAATATGTATGAGGTGTCACATAATAATATATACACACATAATCAGTTTTTATCAATTCTTGATTTTGGGGGGATTCTAACGGCAACGTTGAGATTAAATCAAATATCTTTTTAAAAATCAATGAATGTCAGATCTTAAGAGTTTTAATATTTTCTTTTCACAAATATATCATCACTGATACTGTACTTCTTGCTGACTCCTGCTCGTTCTGGAGGTCTGCAAAAATCTTTTTGTATCCTTAATAATAATAAACAAATCCCTTTTTATTCCCTTATAGGGAGTAGGCAAGGTCTTTAAACCCTATCTAGCTTTTGGAGACTAAGTAGGCAGTTAATCTCCGCCGGTAGCAATTAGAGATAGCTGGCCCATGCCTATCACTAATTATTAGGTGGCCACCGATGAACAGACCGGCAAACAAGTGCTGGCATCTAACTCTAACAGGATATGTTACTGTCTGAAATAATGTGGGTTTTACGGTCGATTTTCTTGAGTTTGCGGGAGGAAAAACCCGCTTGTCGGTGACAGAGATAGACCAACTCGGGAACCGGTCGAAGACAGGCTTAGTAAAAGTTCCTCAGGTCGGCAATTAGACTTGAACTGTAAGTCTATCTTCAGGCGGCCCAGCGCAGAAGATGCAAGCACCACTTCCTCTGAGCTACACAGGCCCTGTTTTGTATCCTTTGGTAATGGTTTTTCTAAACCTTTTAGATATAGTTGACAGGTGGGACAGCATTAATCCAACTCTTAAGTATTCTCTTCTGTCTTAGGCAGCATGTACTAGTATACATTTTACTTAACATAGTCATGATTGGGGCATCACCTCCTTTCAGAACTTTTCTCAGTATCTCATCTTCACTTGGTGTCTTTCCACTAAAATAATAGCATAAATAATTGAAAAAATCTAGTGTATAAATAGATTCACAAACATTTATGCTGTAGAGATGGTGTTCGTACCCACAGTCTGCATATTGGAGAGAGAATTTGCTATCCATTCGGTCAACCAAATTAACTAACTAACCGATTCTCATTACTGTCAAACACAGTTCTCTCTCTCTCTCTGCGGGGATTGCATTAGTGAATCTTCTCAAAATACCCGAGATTTCCTTGGCCTCCATTAAAAGTCCGTGTGGGTTCAATACAATCCTATTCCTGTATTTACCTGATTATAAAATGTATGATGGTATCATGAATTTCTTTCTCCTACATTTTTTTTATGTCGATCCACCCATGAAGAGTAGCAAACCTTTAACATATTTGTGTTATAGTTGGACTGTGTTAGGTAATCCAAAAACCCAGTTCCAGAGATCAAACACTGAACTTTTTTTTCATGACATTGCAAGGACTCCAGTAAGGAGGATAGAAGTATCATGGTGCCTTGAAATCATCGGCTACCTCAATAGACTAACAAACACACGAGAGACGGCTGAAAAAGAGTTCTGATAAATAAAGCAACTGATACAACAGCAAAAAAGAACATATCCTAAAACCCTCTAACCACATGTTTCATGAAAATTGTAATACTGTAATTTGTTCTTTTTCTTTTAGGATATAAGATGTGTCAGAGGTTCTGAAAATGCAAAGGTGCTGGCCGTCATCAAAATTTTCATGCTGAAAGAAAATTCCACAACTCAGATTCGCCAAACTTTGTGTGACTTGAGGGGGACTGTATCGCATCATATTCATCAGTTGCCAAATGGGTGGCCAAATTTAAAACGGCGCTTCCTGAGACAATAGATGCCCTCAGGTTAGGAACACCTTCCAGAGCGATCACACCTGAAAACATCGATGCAGTGCATGATCATTAAAATAAATAAAAACATTGCAAAAACTCTGGGGATACCCAGGTAATAAGTTGTGATCATTATTCACCAACAGTTGGACATGCAGAAGGTCTCAGCGAAGTGGATCCCCAAATGTTTCAATGCCGACCAAATGAAAGAATGTGTTCTGTCATGTCAACGGATTTTGGGGCTATTTGAGAAATCGGGTGGCTAATTTTTGGCCTAGTGTTGTGACTACTGATTAAACATGTCTTCATCACCATGACCCAGATAACAAATAACAGTCAATGGAGGGGAGGCGCAAAGGTTCTCCACAGCCAAAGAAGCTCCAAACTCAATAGTCAGCAGAGAAGATTCTTGCCATTGTATTTTTGGGATATGTATGGTGTAATCCTTACCTAGTATCTCAAATAAGGTGAAACTGTTATATCAGCAGTTTATTCAACAGCTCTGAAGGAACTGAAGTATAAACGCTGTGGGAAACTGAGCAGAGGTGTTGCTTTTGCAGGACAATGCACTTGTTCACGAAACCCAACAATATACAACCTGGGCTTTCAATGTTTGCCTCACCCACCCTATTCACCAGACCTGGTCCTTTCTGACTATTTCTTATTAAATTAAATTAAAAGAAACACATGAACAAGATTTACCACAGTAACTTCATATCTGCAGCTGAGGACTGGTTGGCGCAACAAGGGAAAGACTTTTTTTTTCCCTCAGAGGATTGCAAATGATGCAGCAGCGTTGTAACAAGTGTATAATACGTCGCGAGGAATATGCAGAATAATGTTTTAGTTATGTAATTCTACCTCAATTGTAATAGTACATCCTCATATGCGCTATTACAGTGGTATTAAAATCTACACCTACCACTTAAATGGATCCACAAACATCCGTGCTATAGTTGTATTCGAACCCATTGCCTGCATGTTGGCGAGAAGAAATTCTGTCTATTCGGCCAATCAGGCAGGTTTCTTTTAATTAACGCATCCGTCTGTTTGACCAAATGGATAACTAAACAAGATTTTTTTTAAATTAAACCTATAATCTGAACATCACGATTACTAAACTTAAACTCCCTATTAACAAGAATATCCAACTTCTAGAATTCATTAATTCTTTACAAAGTCTGCCCATTCAACTCCTAAGATATAAGACCATTAAGGCTTTTACTGATGTCATCTGTTTGGTGGAAAACCTGTATAAACTTTGACTTCCATCATATTTAATAATAGTATTGAATTCTATAATAAACCTATAATTGGTCAAGATAAGATAAATTTGCTGTGATGTTTCTTTGAAATCATTAGAACAGGATGGATAAAAGCTTAACCAGCTTCTTCCCAAAAACTCATCAAATTCCTGCCATGTACCCTCAAGGGGTGTATAGGATATGATAGTACTACATGAAAAATTTACATCATTACTAACTTCTATCTACAGTTTTCCTCCAAATCAGTCTGTTACTTGTCACGACTCCAACATTAGCAGGTCTAAGGAACTTTGTACCGTATCAATCCATCTATAACTTGGTCTTCCTCTGGGTCGTTTTCCTGCCAATCTGGCAGAGAACACTTGTTTTGCTAATCTTTCCTCACCCATTCTGTTTAAATGACCCACCTGAGATTAGATCTGCTAACGCATTCCTGGATGCTGACAATGTCAAGTTCTTTCCTAATATCCTCGTTTTTAATAAGATATTGCCATTGATGCCATCTGATCATGCCTGTAATCTTTTTCAGCAGGACTCTCATATCTGCGGTCTCTAGTCGTTGGTCAAGTGTTTTACTTCTGACCCAGCTCTCAGATCCATAAGTTAAACCTGGTTTGAACACCGTCTTGTATACAGCTAATTTAGTGTTCCGACTAATTTCTCTCTTATTCCATATGAATTTATTTATTTGACTTCCTACCATACCAGTTTTGTTGATTCTATTGTCTATTTCCATATATATGTCCCAAAAACTTGCTATAACAACGTGTATAGCAATACAAGATGGGTATTAGTTATGGAAACAAGTTTTTGATGCAATTCAAGTTATTTCATCTGGGTTAGATGTGTTATTATCCAGGCTATTGAATATTTTTCTAGTGTTCTGATGATAATAGATCAAAGGGGTCAAAATCGCGAATAGTCGAAGATTTACCGTGATCGTCTAAATAAATATTGAAGGACAAGACTAATGCCAAAAAAATCTACCTTATATTCAGGAGATTTTACAATTGTACCACCAGAATATGAGACAGGTAGGAAGACGGAAGGGAAAAAAATTGCTCGTGGCAGCCTTAGCAAGGGACCAGAAGAGTTCGTGTACCATTTGAGCATCAGTTAACCTAAGTGCATTTGTCCATTATAAACTACTACGGATTAAATGGTTTTTGCCGTTGTTACTTGCTATAGTTCAAGTTGAGTGAGTCGAGCTTTTCGTTTACGCCATTAGTCTTCCCTCGATTTACGTCCGGGTTCCGTGTCATCCGGCAGGACGTAAGTCGATACATTAAATCAGCAGAGTTATAGGGGTTAGGGACTTAATAAGTATACTGTCATTTTAATTAGTGTTTAGAGGGAGAAACATGACCTTGAACTTGGTGAAGATCACCGCTATATGACGGGTGACCTGGAACATTATCTAGAATTAATAAAATTTTAAGTTATACATTTTCTTTCACAAAATAGCTCTTTATTTCACACGCATAACAGTTGATTAAAACATCCACAAACAATTTTTGAGTCATCTACGACTTTTCTTATTGCTCCGATAATGAACTGGAAGAGTATGCTTCATAATGTTTTTGAAGATTCGTGGATTCTCACTGTGCCATATCACAAATAGTTTCAGTTTATATCCAGCCACATTACTTCCTTAACAGAATCGTAATATGGTCTTTAAGAGCTTTGAAACCAGGCATAGATTTTAGGTTTTTCTGGATGAATGTCAGCTCGGGCATTTTTTCGGAAACAAGGACGTCTCATCCATATTAAATATTTCCTGTGGCAAATAATTTTCCTCCGTAATAATTTTATCCAATTTTTCCACAAATTTCTTGGCAGCTTTCTCAGCACTTGCAGATTCCCATACATTTTCGCATCATGCAGAGCAAAACGCTGCTTCTATCTCATGAACCAACCGGAAGAAGCGTTTAATTCGTAGTCGCAATCTGGTTCTGCTTTCTCCTTCACCATGTTGAAGAGACTTAGTGCCTTGGCGGTTATGGTCACAGTGCTAAGGGGTATACGCTTTTGGTTCAGGTCCTCTATCCATGATGCAAGTAGTATATCACTGATAGGACCTTGTCGTTGCTTCGTCACTATCGTCGATTTAATGGAAGCAGATCCTTTCACAGCCTATACGATTTTATCCTTTTCAAAATGGTCGTGACTGTAGAATGAGACCATCCCAAGTCATGTGAGATCACACTTACGGGCTTACCAGCTTCATGTTGCTTTACAACTTGCAACTTCTTTTCAAGATCAATTGCTCGCCTATTTTTCTGTGATTCTTCATTAGGTTTTTTGATTGTGGTGTAGGGGCCATGTTGCACAAAACGTCGAAATATTTGACGATAAATACACAAATAACCCATTTCTCAAACACAAAATCAACAGAGGAACTGAAGACACGTGCCGACTGCCGAGGGAGGTTGCCGCTGAAAGCGCTGTTGTCTCTGTGAATGCTTTACCTTACGCTCGCTTGCGTCTTGTTCGAAAGTATAGCAGAAAATGTTATTTATTCCCTTATTGCAATGGTTCTCAAACTTTTTACCTCTGAGCCCCACTTGACAAGAGAAAACACTGTCAGCTCCCTCCCCCACCAGTTTTATCTATCAAAATAGAAGTCATACTAAGTTTGACGTTTTATTCAGTTTATTTTGTGTTTTCTACATACTAATTAACAGTTTTTGACACAAAATAATTAAAGTATCACAATACTAGGCCTACAATAAAAATTAGTTTTAACACTTGCAATTAACCAAAATATGTATTGAAATGAAACAATATTTAACAAGTATTTAATTTTTCTAAAAAAAAAAAAAAAAAAAAAAAAAAACCAGCTAACGCCTTTTTATTCCCGTATACGGGGAGTAGGCGAGGCCATTTAGCCCTATCTAACTTTTGGAGACTGAGTGGGCAGTTCAATCTCCACTTGTACCAATCAGAGATAGATAGATGGCCCAAGGCTATCACTTGTAATTAAGCGGTACTCAGTGAAGAGAGACGGCTCAAATGTGCCGCCATCTCGTGGTCCCTAACACAATATATTTAATGTCTGAAAAATTATGTGGGTTCTACGGTCGATTTTATTTTTCTCTGTAAAAATAATCAAGCATTTAATTTGTTAGGTTTCATTCTATCTGCAGCTAAAATACTTAAACGGATTACCATTGCGGACGTTCTTCATTCATTGATTACAGTTTTCGTAAAGCCTAGGGATAATTAGTTCTCATCATACCTTCTGGTTTTAACACTCAGAGTTGCTTCTTTCCCACTACTAGTTGAAGGAGCACTGGTATCTTCATTTCCATCACAATTTCAGGAAACGCTTAATGATCAGCTGTTCATAATCAAGTCATTTAAGAGGTAAACAAATCAGCACAATTGCACGGAAACAAGCGCCAATGAGATGTCATTAAGTCGCTGCTTTCAGCTACGCGTGTATAGTGCTGCCCGGAAGAAGATGCGGCCGCTGCCGAACTATAAACACTGTTTCTTGCACACGCGTTTTATAAGTGCGAGTGAAGAAAATAATTATTAGTTATTTTGAAATTCATGATAATTAAAACCTGTATCATCAAAAGTTTTTCTTTCTGTATTTCTTTTTATTTTTAAAACTGATTTTTAAGGTTTTAATTTTTATCTGTAGGAAAGTATGCCGCATCCCCTTCCAAGCTATTCGCGCTCCCCGGGGGGGGGGGGGGAGAATAGCTTGGAAGGGTCGCGCCACACAGTTTGGGAATCACTGCCTTATGGAATTACGGACGTAAGTCGAGGGTGACTGTATATTCATATTTGGCTTGAACTGCTTTGGCAAATAATTTCGGTTATTACAATCATAGCAAGTGCTACGCTCAGAAGAACGGATACACTAATCACACCATCATAGCGAGGCATATAAATTCTGAAGGTCATCCTATTTGGCACTTTTTTAAAAAAAAAAATCCTTTCTTCCTCCATGATACCTGGTCCTCAGACGAAGAGCATTTCCATCTAAGCGGTCATCTAAACAGACGAACCTACAGATTTCTTGATTTCTTGACACCTGAATTTCTCCAAAAGAAACTTCTTCAGGGCAAGAAGGTCACCGCATGGTGTGCATTTTCCGGATATGGCATAATTGGGTCCTGCTTCATTGAAGAAGGTGATGTGACCAGGGCCGTCGCCAGATTAGATCGCGCCCTGAAGCAAACAATTAATATCGCCTCTGATGGATTATAAATCGTAAATGTAAGAAAATCTCCAATTGCTATTTTGTTTTTATTACAAGAGAAACATTAATTCAAAACAATTACATAATAATATTAATCAAATGTTTGCGCTATGGGGATATCGCACAATAAAACAGTTTATAAGCTCTTCTAAATTTAAATTATAATCCATGTCTGTCGATATAGTTGTTAGAAAACCAGTCTTTCTTGGGTCATTGCTTTTCGCAATTTTTTATCAGTTTAAGCTTGGAAAAAGTTTTTTCCGCACTTGCTATGCTAACAGGAATTGCGACGGCGCCTATCGCAATATGGCTTAACGAGCGCGCCGTGAGGCAGGCTGCCTCTATGCTACACCCTATCAATGGTACTGGATGTGACGTTGAATGGCGATCGCTACAGCATAAGTGTGTTGGTTCCTTTCACCCAAGATTTGCATAGAACGCGTTGTGCAAAAAACATTCCATTTCGTGCACAGGTATTCGAACAGAATGGAGCGACCTGTCACACTTCACGCAGTTCTAGAGCCTATTTATCAGAACACTTTTCCGGGAGGCTCTTTTCAAGGTTCACAGAATTCCGGTAAGGAAATTCTGTGAACAGGAATTCCAATTTCCTGGGAATTAAATGAATTCCTTGAAATCATTGGCGCACCCAGGGAGGGGGACAAGGGGCCCTGGCTCCCCCAAAAGAAAAAAGAAAAAAAGGACTAGAAAATTTTCCAAAAATCTTTTCCTAATTAAAATTCCTTTTTTTAAAAAAAAATTTATGTTGTGTCATGTCTTCTATTTCTATACTACTTATGAATTAACGGTCACATAAGGTGGGAATACCCTATAGCTCTCGGGAATCACAGCCGTTGTGAATGCAAGGCGAACGAAGTATTGCTTGGGCAATACTTTGTTCGCTCGAGTCGGGCCATAGATCACTGGTATCATGTATTGGCGATCACTACAGATGCTCAGTCATAGGTCGTATGCAATGCGTAGTGTGTATTCTTAAATCGTCTACTCAACTCACCCGCCCCCCCAGATTAAATCTTGAGTAATCGACCCCCTCCAAGATTAAATCCTGAGTGCGCCACTACTTGAAATTCCCAGGTTTTTTTACGGGAATTCGAGCTTTACTGAAATTCCAAGTTCACGGAATTCCCGTAAGGGAATTCCGTGAACCTGGGTCATGGGGGGAATAACCATCCCTTCAACTTATCCGAAATTAAAGCGTCAAGTGATGTGAAATCAAGAGAACTTGAAGGATATGTTGAAGGGATGGGTATTCCCCGTGACCCACCTTCGAACCTTGTAAGGAATAAAATTACACAATATGCCCAGCGGATATCCCGATCCTTCTTCTCCAGGATGACAGAGAACCTTCGCATATGCAACGAAACCTATCTTGAAAGACAAAGTGCCAATTTCGAGCATGTAATCGACCGTCGTTAAGGCCTTATTCGACCAAGATTCCACCAATAGTTGTGGATATACATATCATCAGGTGTAAACATATATTTCTTTGTTAATAAACTTGTTTACTCCATAACATATTTTTGTAGTTATTCGGTACTGTTTTCTGTGCCATACTATATATTGCGTGATTACCAACCCAACAATATGTTGGATGGTCCAACATATATCTGATATCATTACACTTAACGACATCATTTAGATATATATATTATTGCATTATGAACTCACAAAAACGGGAAAACATAGTTTCCGTAATTAAAATTTCGGGTTCACTTTTATTAATTGAAGAGGAAGTATGATTATAATTATTTCTACTTTCAATCACGAAAAACACGAGGGCGCTATAGTTTGTTTTGTTGAAAGAACGCACGTCTGCAATGGATTGATGTTTTGTTTTTAAAGTATTGTAAAAATGATTAAAACACACGAAAAAAAGTTAAGCAGGTGGAATAAGTATCTTTCTAGTGATTATAACTATTATGTTACAAGAATGAACAGGTGAGATCTCTTAATTATATTCTGCATATTTACTATGTATCAAAAAGCTTAAAAGATGCTGAAGAAATGTTGCACGTGATGCCAAGAGACTTCGATGCTTTAGATTAGACATTGGAGTCTAGCAAGATACGTGGCTACAAGAACCGGTTGTAGGATATTAAAGTACTGGTGCTGAAACGTTTTCCTTTTGGAAGTCAATGCTTAAATTTTTCGTTCCGTCGAATTATCTTGTGGTTGTTTTGGTTGCAATTCGGATATTTGTGATATGGGAGCTGGATTGGAGAGGTTATTAATCGTTATTGCAGGTCATATTTGATTCTAGCTTGCTATTACTAGATTTAATACTGATTGGATATGTTGCAGTTCGGAATTAAAATATGGAGCTTTAAGGGCAACTACAACTGAGATCTTAACAAAACGTGGTTGTAATCGAATGAAGTGGCGTCATCAAACACGATTCAACAGAGAAAATTTAGAGGACTTCAGACAATTAAAAAAATATAAACATGAAATCAAAATAATTAATAAACGAAATCCACCAATGTCTTTAATCCCTGGTAGCTGTCTTCCAAACACCAAAACGGTAAATAATAATAATTATTATTAAGAGAGACCTTCGGGGAGTCTTCAACTCATTGAGAGAGGCCATTCTCTTATTCATTCACACTACCTTCACTCAACACATTCAGGGTCAATCCATTCCAATCACACAAACACACCACTCAGGGAGAAAAATCTAGCTCACCCCACCCCCTTACAGCCTTCATTCTCAATTTGCTTTCTCCATTCCTCATAAAATGAAATTCCATCTACTAATATCCTGTACCACACTCACAAAAGTTTAAGTCTCAATTATAACATCTTTCTCCTATTTGCTAGTGCCTAACTCCACAAATTCTCAATCCGTCTTCATAATCTGTATTCCACAATCCTGATATCATTTCAAATACCCTCCTTTGCATCTCCACTGTATCAGAATTGTCATGGAAACCAGACCCACCCACAATAGTCAAAGTGAGGTCTTATCGAGGCCTTGTAAAGAGACAGAAACATCCTTATCTTTACACTTCAAGGTTTGTGTAAAGATAAATTTCAATCGAAGGTGAGTTAGCCGATCTCATACGGAGGTAGCAGGGTTTTTTCTCCCGGAAACTCGGGTTTTTCATCCCGCATACATACAAATCGGCCCTTCAGAACACACGCAATTTACAGACAAAAATTACTAGTTGTGGTGGTGTTGGAGGTGAGCGGTAGATGGCGTTGATGGAGATGATTCGTAGTAGAGGTTAGGTGTAGAGACAGTTGTAGGTGTCCTCCCGCGATGAGTCTTCGGACTCCTTGGAGGTATCAGGAATAATAATAATAATAATAATAATAATAATAAGGATGCATTGCAAATATCCTCTGAATTGTATTTGCAATCTTTGTTATATGGCCCTTGTATTTCAACTTCTTATCTACTCAAACTCCAAGATCCCTAGCGTGATGAATTCTAACATAATCCCACCAATATAATATTTTTATTACATGACACCTCCAGAGTTCACAGACTCATTGTAGGAGGGCACTCTACTCTGTCACTACACATCTGACTATCTCCCATATTACTTAAATCTCCCACTACACATAACTACCATCAAGGACATTGGATATCTCATCGCATAAAAGTGCATGACTTTACATTTACAGACACTGAACTGACAGCCATTTTCACATGCTTGCAATTCCAGCTTATTCAAATCATTCTGCCAGCAGTACTGCATTTCAGTTGTATTCCTAATTATCCTGTCTATCTTTGCATCATCAACAAACAACTGAAGATCCCCTTTCAAATATCATCAATCTATAGATTAAACAATGGTCCAAGGACTGTTCCATGGGACAAACCACTGGTCACCTTAAATCTTACAGACTCACATCCTCCATATACCACTTCTTTATCTGTCAGTCAGCCTATCCTCTTATCCATGCCAATAATTTATAATCCAATCCCATATTCTGCAATTTATACAACAGTCTTTCATGCTGTATCCTGTCAAAAGCCTTAGTAAAATCCAAAAGTATGGTGTATTCATTCTTCTTCGCCAACTCAATGGTAACATTATTGTAGAATATAAGCAAGTTGGTCAAACATGACCTTCCTTAGTAAACCCATGCTGTTCATTGCAAAGTTAAGTTGTCTGTCAACCCATTTCTTGCAAGCCCTAACCAACTTTTCCAAACTCTTCACTACCCCCCCCACACACACACTCCAGAGATAATGTTAAGTCAATAATTGGATAAATCAGTCTATTCATCACCATTATGCAATATTCCACTCCTGTGGAACTTCCCTTTTCTGGGACTCAGTATAATAGAAAAAATATATATATGCCTGGTTAAAGAAATAGCTAGTTCAGTTAAACACTCTTTTAGCATCTGTGCTGATATCCCATCAGTCCCTACTCAATTCTTGTTTAGGGTGTGCATCAGTCCAATAATAACTCAACATTAATAATATTAAAAACCACACAAAAATGTATTTATAGTCAAATAGTCCAATGCCATGACTAAGTAAAAAAGAAATTCAAGCGCAGTGTATCCAAAAATAAAATTTCTAAACACACACATACAAAATAAATACATAACACACAAGCCATTACCAACTTACAGCATCTCAGGCCTGCAGTTCTCAATAATTATCCTAACCTTTTAAAGTCAGTAAAATCAACAAACTACCCCACTTCTAACATCATGAGAGCCAACATTCTTGCATGAACTCGTGAAGTACCATTTCTGATATCATTCAAAAAGACACATTTTGTATAAAAAAAAAAAAAAAAATTGCATTTTATATAGTTCTCATAATCAAGCAATCAATAAGTTCCCTTCTAGTGAACTTATCGATAATGAATCAAGCAATCAATAAGTTCCCTTCATTAATATATGATATAATATACAAGGTGGTCCATAAGTCCCAAAGGAGTTTTAAAACAGAAATAACTTTTTCGGTTATTAATTTTTTCAGGTATTCTGGAGCATTTTGGGAACTTAATCATGGAAAAGTTCATAAACCAGCAACTAACCAAAATTCTGAAGGAAAAAAAAACATTTTTGGCAAGTGAATAATTTTGCAAAGATTTGCAATTAATTGGCAATCATGTTTTTCAGATAGGATGGCTCTGGACTTCTTCCTGTGGGGTAATCTGAAGGTAGAGATGTATGTGAACAAGCCCCAGACAATCCAACAGCTGAAAGAGAACATTCGTACAAAAATTAGGTTACTGCAGCCAGAAACATTAATGGGTATCATGAAACATGCCATTGAAAGGACCCATCTTTGTGAAGCCAAAAATGGAAGGCATTTACATTATGTGGTTTTTCATAATGAATAAAATCTCCAGGTTCTGTATTTCATTATAACAAAAAAAATAAATAAAAATAATTTAATGAAGTATTAAATGTTTTTAAACCCCTTTGTGACTTATGGGTCACTGTATATGCCATGGTTTTGTTGACTCGGCTATTACAGACAGGTAGTGTTGTTACACCAACTTGGTGCTATTTATGTTCTGTATTCTTACCAGTCTTCCTGTAACTTATTTTACACATAGCCAGGAACATTTCTGGTATACTTTCTTTCCAAGGCTGCCCATTGAACTTCTTGTGTTTGCCATGAAGTTCATGTTCCTTTTTTTGAAGGATATCAGAGTTTACCACTGAATCTTCAAGGTTTGGCTCGTCATTTCCAGCTCTCTCCAATAATATTTTGTATATTTTTGAATCTACAGCTCACCTCTGAAAGCAGCTCACCTGTTGATTTTTTTTTTTGTAAAAAAAAAAAAAAAAAAAAAAAAAAAAAAAACTTTTAACATATTTTTCTTTTTGTGACATTAATTTTTTATCCTCAAAACTAAACTGTGAGCCCATATTTAATACCCCTCCTCCCAATACCTAAAACTGTATGCACTATATGATGGTAGCTTACACTCCCAAGATGTAAGCAAATCCATGTGACTTCTGGGACATCACCAGAAGTGACATCAAGGCTGACCAACACACCACCACTTAGAAGAATAGAAAAATAGTTTTACAGTAAATTTCAAAAAGAATGTGTGTATGTCAAAGTTTACTTTAATTAGATAATTAAGGTTTACTTTATATGTGCATGTGTTATATTAGGAATTGGAGTTTATGGTGGGTATTTGGATGGATTTATTTTTTGAGGGTGGGCATAATGGATGAGTATTTGTTGTGGTGGCAGGTGGGATGAGTTTTTTTTAGGTGGGGCACAGTGGGGTGGGTGTATGTTAGCTCCCAAGGACCACAGGCTAGAGGTATTTAGTTCTTGATGCCCACATTTCTGGTATTGTTTTTTTCATGTTTTTTTTGTTTGTGTTAGGATGGCGATTTGTTTATTTCACTGACTTTAAACAGTCATGTTAGCTCTCTGTGCTCATGCCCATGGAGAGCTAACACACCCATTCACCTGCCACCTATCTGCTTTATCCTATCTCAAGAATGCCTCCCCCCCATTAGCCTGTCTCACCCCACTTCATCAACTCATCTCCCCTCAATAACATACCCATCCACCATGACCACTACTTCAAAAAAAAAACACGCTACCATACACAGCTGCCCCCACAAAACAATGACACACACATCTCTCAAAAATCACCTTTATCTCCCCCCCACACACACACACACCTGCCCCAACTCAAAAAAACACACCAGTATACGACACCGTATTCATCATAAAAATAAACTATTTTCCTAAAATAATGCACAAACATGAAGTAAAACTTCAATTGTAATCAACATGCACATGTTCTCTTTTTTTTTTTTTGAAATTTTCTACAGAATTATTTTTTTTTATTCTTTTGCATGGTGGTGCATTTTGTTTCTATTCTGTGCGGCAGTGCATTGGTTGGCTTGACATCACTTCCAGTGATGTCCCTAATGTTACCAGAAGTGATGCCCACTAAGTCATGTGGATTTGCTTACTTCAGCTGTTGGAGAATAGGCTACTGTCATATAGTCATACCAAGCTGGTGCATTGATTAAATATATAATAAAAGTTCTGCTTACAGTTAATGACCATCAAGGAAGGAATATAAGTTATACTTTTTAACATACTGTTTTCATTTTTGTGTGTTCAATTGAGATTATCAGTGTTCCCTGGATTTTACCTGTATGTAACTGGGCTCTTAACAGTTTCAAAATGGGAGCCATTTCGATTTATACACTGAGTTGAATGCAGAAATAAACTCAGTGCTGCCAGTTTGAAAAATATGCTTTCTTAGAAAGGCAATCTAATCTTACCTTGTATTACTATTGTTACAATTGATAAAAACAAAGATAAAGTAAAAAATGTTAGTTATCCATAAAAGTGATCATTTTATTTTTGAAATGGAAAAACTTTTAATGGTGTGGATTAATGATGAAATCAAACTGGTTGGCATGCTCCCTTAAGCCAAGCTATTCAGAGTAACTTTTACATTTGCAAAAATTATTCTTTTTTTTGTTTGTTTGCGTGATGCTCACACAACCAAGGCATGGAAATTAATGTTTTATGTCATTTATTATTATTATTATGTGACACCTCCAGGGAGTTCAAAAACTCATCGAGGGAAAGCATGCCAACAGCATCGAATGATTGATTCCCTCCCAACTACTAACCACACTAAAACTTGCTTAACTTTTTTTTGCGAGCCATTAATAGCAGAGGCTCTACCAATCGACCAACCTTTATGCACATATATGACTGCTTTAAAAGGTTATTAACACCATTATATGCATTTACAAGTGGGGAGGGAGGGATGGAAAGGGTAGTGATTAGTGATTTGACTGTAGTCTGGAACCTAACGTGTTGTATGACTGGGTATGCCTTTATCTGGCATATCCCCAAAAAACAATACTGTCAGAAGCAATAGTAGTCATTTGGGCTCCTATTATGAAACTTGGTGTTTGCATGTACAAAATGGTTGCCAATCCATTTTCTCAGATAATGAAATGAGATATTACTTTATATACAATAATCTACCATTTATCTGTCCTTCAATTAACTGGCCCTTGCATATTAACTGACTTTTTGTACAGCACCATGTCAGTATACTTAATTATCTGATCCTTCAGTTATCAGAGCAACATTTTGCCTTCCTGATGTGGTCAGATAAATGGTAGATCATTACTGTATGTATTAGCCCTAAAAAAAAAAAAAAAAAAAAAGAGATTTAAAGCTTATATCACAACACATTAGTTGCAGTGTAGGCAAGTGGTTAAGGAAAACAAAGACATTTCCTGACAGCTGGGAAATTTCTTGAGCAGCTGGTGGGTTGCATTCTTTAGAGAAAAGAATGAGGAAGGTTTTTATAGAAAATTAAAGTAGATTTAATGAAAGAAGAAAAATTGGTTTGGTGGATTTGAAGCTGGAGAGTAAACAAATGTTGACCAGCATCAGATCTTATAGGCTTAAAGGAAAATGGAGAAATGGTCAGTTCAATGAAATAGCCCATAAAATGCATATAACAGGGACATAAGCCAGATGTAGAAAACAAAACGCTGTGAAAATGTTATTGGTGTGTGTGTGTGTGTGTGTGTGTGTGTGTAATTAGCTATTAACTAGATTTTGTTCTGCTATGGAAAGCTTCAATCATTTTTAGAAAGATTTTGAAACATGACTTCAAATGCATAGTATTCCAAAGTTAGATTTAGAATTTATATAGAGCTAACATTTGTACAGGTAAGAAGTAGAGTTGAGTAGATAGACAAAGGCATCTAGGTTTTTAAGGAGATGTGTTTTTGTAAGGAAGCCTATAAATGTAAGTGAGACAAAGACGAACTCTAGTTTTGCCTGAAGATATAGATATTATCGAAAATAATCGGGAAGGAGAGTGAAATTCTGTGCAAGAAATAAAACAGAATGGCATATTGGTAGCAGGTGCATTTCACAAGTTGTCCATTTCCTACTGAAAAATGACAAGGAGATCAACATTTAAGGCACTTAGGAAGTGTCTTAAAGCTTGGATTGAGAAAATCCAAGAAAAACTGCAAGGTTTCAGATAAAGAAGAGGAATGGAATACTGATCAGGTTTATGGTTAGTAAAAGAAGGTAGTTATATACAGGAGGAAGAGTGTAGGTGAAAGTATGGACCTCCAGATCCACTGTCATTGACAGGAAAAATCAGGAGAAGATGTCATCACAGCAAATAACCATAGAGGAAATTGGTGATCCAACTGCAGCAGGTAAAAAGCAGACCATGTGACATAGTAAGTAGACCTTTATGCTAGACTTGATCAGATACCCTTTAAAATGTCAAAAGTGGTCACATGAGTTGCTCTAAATCATTCCATGACTTATCCATAAGTGGGTACAAGGTTGTGGAATAAGATTGGCAGAATCCATATTTTATAATCACAATGGATTCTACTACTTAATTGGTATACCTTTTAGATATTGAAATTGGCTCTTGATGACTTTCTCCATGATTTTCAAGAGAACTAAAACAGTGGTGATTGGAATGGACTGAATATAGATTTGCTTTAGGATAGGTGTTAATTTTAAATCTTAAGCAAAATTGGGAGGATTATTCTTCCCATAAACTCAGATTTTTTCCACTGCTGAAGACAGGTTAACTAGCCAGAAAAATGCACACAATTAGCAGCTACTACACTGGCCTCATAGTTTTTTTCATTCAGAAAACTTAACACAGCTGAGGGATAATCAGAAAGCTTACTGTTGGTCAGTGGCGCACGCAGGATTTAATCTTTGAGGGGGGGGTCGAGTTGAGTAGACTATTTGAGAATACACACCACGCATTGCATACGACCTATGACTGAGCATCTGCAGTGATCACCAATACATGATACCCGTGATCGCTGGCCCGCTTGGGCAAACAGAGTATCGCCCAAGCACTACTTTGTTTGCCTTGCATTCACAACGGCTGTGATTCCCAAGAGCCAGAGGGTATTCCCACCTTATGTGAATGTTAATTCATACGTAGTATAGAAATAGAAGACGCGACACAACATAACTAATAATAATAATAAAAAATTAATTAGGAAAAGATTTTTGGAAAATTTTCTAGTCTTTTTTTTCTGTTTGGAGGGTGCCAGGGCCCCTCGGCCCCCTCCCCGGGTGCGGCAATGCTGTTGGTAGCAAAGTTATTCAGATTTTCTTTCTGACAAGAGTTCTATGAGTACAAATGAGCTGTTCTTGGTATAGTGGGAAGTAATTTATTGTGCAGGAGTTGCAGGAAGAAATTGACTCAAGGAGGTCAGCCTTTGGTTAATGTCATGATGGTACTGATGTTGACATTGGTGGAAGCATAAAAGAACAGAATTCAGCCTTGGTAGGAGACAAGACAACTGAATTTGCCCTTTGAATAGGAAGTGAGCCTTTTTGCCTTGCTGCTAGTTTGTTGCATCTGCTGTGTAAGCTAAAGGCTGAATGTGAACATGAAGTATCAAGCTACTTGCAAATTGCTGAAGTTTTACTTGGACTGCCTTGATATACTTTTTTTTGAGAACCAAGGCTTTGAAAGTAGTTGGATTTTGAATGGCATGTGGAATGAAAGCTTTCATTCCAGCAAAATTATTTCAGTTAAGTTAGAACAGGTGTTTGGATCAGGATAGCTAAAATAGTGGGACTGTGGAAAGAAGTCATGAAGTGCACCTCAATCAGTACTATTTATATAATGCTAAAGGATGCAAGACAAAGTGGCAGTGTGGAAGATCTTCTCTAATGCAGAAGAAGAAACTTGAAAAATCTTGATGTCTGAGTTACTTGGTGGGAAGGGAGGGGGCTGAGATCTGCGGTCTATTTAGAAGGATAACTGGTTAAGAAAAAAAAAAAAATTCGAGGTTGATGGGAAAATAGTGAGGATCATCTGTTAATTTCTGATGGGTAGCTTAACAATTTGTTACATCATTGCTAATAACAAATACTTCTTTGACATTTTCTTATAGTTTAGTAAGCAGAACTGGAGAAGGGAAGCCAGTTTGAGTTATGGATGTTAAGTTCCAAAAGAAGATGGCTTGACCCACTGTTTAGACTGGAAAATTTGGAATTGATCTGGTATTTATGATGTATTAACTTTATTTAGATTATAATATAGGCTTAAAATTTCATTTATATATTTTTTTTTTCTTTTTCAGAAAAGAAATTTTGCCTTAGGAATGAAAAATGGTATGACTTGAAGCAAGCCTTCAAGGTGATTGTCAGTTTTTTTTTTTCTTTTTTTTCCTACCATAATGAACATATTTGTTTAACAGTTATAAATTTATAATATACATTTGTTCAGTTATATCTTAAAATTGAAACTGAAATCTGAAAGAATCCCTTTCCTTTTAAAAGTTATGTAGAAATATGTGAACAGCATTGGAGAGCTAATTAGACATTTATTTGATAGGAAGCTTTTAGCTTGGTTTGCAATTTTCAGTCTTTACAGAAAAGTAGAAATAAATAAATTACAAAGTGAATTTTTGTAAAATGGGAAATCTGAGCTTCTGCTTGTTAATACTTTTCTTCACAAAATGAAAGCTGTTCAGATATTTGTCCATGTTAGTTATGTTGCTGTTTGTCACAAGTTCTTTCCCCCCAGGGAAGAAACCACATGCTGATGACTTAACTGTCATGACTCCAAATCATATTTTAATTTAGAAAACTTTAACATGATGAGCGAATTATGTAGCGTATTCTGAAAGTCATTGTAATGTTCTCTTTGGTCAGGTTTGGATGTTGCATCCAAGGACTCGAATGTCGGATCTGATTTCATCTAGATGTGACATTACCTACACATTTATAATATACATTTGTTCAGTGATATCTTAAAATTGAGTTTGCAAAAAAAAAAAAAAAAAAAAAAAAAAAAACACTGGAAACAGATTTTTTATTCTGCAGACATCCAGATCTGCCTGAAAACATGTTAAATTAACAAACAAAATACATTTCATAAATGGAGTAGAGTTGGGTGGAACAATATAGAACCAAGTCCGTATTTCCTTTCCAAGATGAGTCCCAGGACTTATAGTGTCTTTTAAGTGATTTTTAACTTTGAAGATGTATGCTCAGTTTGTATAAAATACTCCATATGCATTCTTCAAAAAAAAAAAAAAAAAATTATTTTAGTGCCATTCCAGAAGACAGTAATGTGATGTATAACATTTGCCTACATATCGATAATCAAATACTGCTTTTCAATTCCACACACACACACGTCACATTTATGTGCTACTAATGATACGTCTACTGCAACATTTTACCAGGATTTGTTCATCTGATTGCAATATTTATTTATGGTAATATAGACTGGAAGCAAAAGACTGTATCTGGGGGTAAAGAAAATGAATTTTTGGAGTTTTTGAAAGACAATTACCTTAGGCAGTACGTAATGGAGGGTAATGAGGATCAAGAGTATTGGATTTGATCATCTCATCAGATGATGTTATTATATATTATAAACGAGGTGTCAAATCTTCCACCATTTGGTGAGAGTGACCACGAGGTGATCATTTGCAGGGTGACCAGTCATTTGAGGATGTCTATTAGAAAGGGATATATGTGGAATTATAAGACTGGTAATTATGAAAAGCTCAGGAAACAGCTTGCGATAATAAATTGGAAGGAGGAACTGGATAGAAAGAATATCAATGCTGCTTGGGCCCTACTTAAGCACTATTTGGTGGAGGCAATATCACAATGTATTCCAAAGGTTAAGAGGGTAAATAGAGCAGGTGTGAAATGGGTGAATCAAGAGATGAGGTATGCAATCTGGAAGAAGATATTATTGAAGAAACACAATATGAATAGTTATAACAACCAGTTGCATGAGAAATACAGAGCAGCCGAGGAAGGTGACTCGTTTGATAAGGGTAGCAAAAGTGCAGTCTGAGCAGCAGTTAGCTAAAGCAGCCAAAAAAAATCCTAAGGAGTTTTTTCGATATGTGGCCAATAAAAGAAAGAATGATTATGATAGGATGGGATTGATTGGTGAAAATGGAGGAATGATATCTGCTGCATGGGATATAGTTGAGATATTTAATGAGCAATTTATAAAGGTATTTTATTCTTATGAATGTGACATCTGCATGATGCAGTAGGAAAGAAGGTGGAGGAACTGTTAGTAAGTGAATAGGAGGTATATGAGGAATTGAATAGACTTGATGTGAATAAAGCTGTGGGACTTGATGCTATTTCACCACGTGTCTTGAGGGAATGTGCCAGAGAGTTAACAACAGCTTTTGTATATCTTTTCAACATGTCTCTTACTGGGTCAAGTTCCAAAAGAGTGGAAAGAGGGTAAAATTGTTCCAATTCATAAAGGAGGTGATAAGGGTAGAGCTTTGAATTATAGACTATTCTGTGTGTCTGGAGTTGTGGTTAAGGTATTAGAGAAGTTAGTTAGGACCAAGATTCAGAATTGGGTTGACAGTAGAAAAATACTCTTTGGTGGCCAGCATGGATTTACTAAAGGAAGATCGTGCTTTAACAATCTGCTTACTTTTTATAATTAAGTGACAAATGTGTTGGATAAGGGTGTTGCATATACAGTGGTATATTTAGATTTTGCAAAGACATTTGATAAATTGCCACATGGCAAGCTGGTAATTAAATTGGAACGAATGGGGCTGAACAGTAGATTAGATTAGTTTGCTGGATTGGAGATTGGCTGTCTGATAGGTATCAGCGAGTTGTCTATGGAGAAGTGATATCCCAAAAGAGGAAAGTTACTAGTGGTGTAACCCAAGGGTCTGTTTTGGGTTCATTGCTATTTAATTTGTATGTAAATGATATTTGGAGAGGTCTGAATGGTGATATGCAGTTGTTTGCAAATGATACAAAGTTGGGGAAAGCTATCAGGAGTAGAGCAGATACTGTAGTTTTGGAGGACTTGAATACACTGGTTGAATGGGTAAATGAGTGGGGATGTCAATTTAATGTTGCAAAGTGTAAGGTTTTGAAATATGGGAAGCAGAGATGGGATGTAGAGTACACAATTGGTGGAAATATCTTGCATGTGGTAGAGGAGATGAGAGATTTGGGAGTGATTGTAGACAAGGGCCTAAAATTTCGGGGACATGTTACTAAAATTGTGAGGACAACACATAGTGGGAATGATGCGGAGGGAACTGACTTGTAGAAGTAAGGATGTTATGGTTTTCCTTTGTACAAGGCTTTCATCAGGCTACATATGGATTACTATGCACAGATTTGGTCACCTGGTTTTCAAAAAGATGAAAATGTGTTGGTAAAAGTTCAGAGATGATCGACTAAGGTGGTTTCTGATCTCTGGAATGTTGAGTATGAAGACAGATTGATAAAATGCAATTTGCAGGAATTGGTGGATAGGAGTCGAGATGATATGATCGAGACTAAGCTGCTAAGAGGTTATTAACAGATTAATGTCGGGGAGGTTTTGCACAGAATGGGTGAAAATAGGAAGAGAACAAGAGATTATCCCTGGAAGCTGTATAAGGAGTGAGGAGCAGGTTTTTTGCATGGAGAGTGGTGAGTGATTTTAATGTATTGCCCGAGAGTGTGGTGAGCACAGAGACAGTAAATATATTTAAGGCATAGTATGATAAACTGTGTGTATAACAGTGGACCTCCCACGATAAGTCTTTGACTCCATGGAGGTTTATAATAATAATAATGTCCATATCTAAGTCTATATCATGAAGTTTTTTTTGGAATTGTTCATAATCTGAGCAGAACTGACCATTTTGAATGCATGGTATTTTTAAGCAAGTGCGTATAAATTTTCCTGTAGATAATGCTGGGGAATTTCATGCTCTTCCTGAATTCTTCTTGTGTCATGTTCAATCAACTTTGCTATGCCTGCCTGTATTTTGAACATTGTCTAAAATTATCTTAGTTGAGTTTTACATATTGAATAAAAACTGGTTTATGTAAGACTCATTCATAGAAATTTGAATGAATCATCTTAAACTCATCATCATATGTAACAAGGATTTGGGCCTAGCATGACCTGTTCCGGCCTTAGAAGTCATCGTTTAAGAAGATGTCCTGGTTTTCTTTTTCCTAATGGTTTGTACTTTAAGGCTTGTTTTGGTAATCTTTCTGTTTTCATTCTTTGAACGTGTTCCATCCATTTATGTTTATATTTTTTAATTTTTTCTATTACTGGTTCTTGGTTTAATTCTTTCATAATTTCTTCGTTTCTTTTGTGATCAAATAGGGTATACTTTGCAGTTTTTCTCATAAACTTCATTTCTGCTGTTATTAATCTTCGTTTGTCTTTTTTGTTTTATTGTCCAGTTTCGCTTCCATACATTAAGACTGGTAGGGCTAATGTATACTTTTAGTCTGGTTTGTTTTTGAACTAGGTTTGGTTTAAATATATAGAGTTAATTACACCTGTTATTTTTAAATATTGTGCAATTTTTACTTCTATTTTATTCTATTTCATCTTCTAATCTTTTATTGCTTAACCATTTATGATAGGCTTCTTCTTTTTTTCTTCTTAATTATTTCTTTGATTGTATCATCCCAGATCTTCAGTTTTTTCCCTTTTTATTTAATTTTTTGGTCTTTCCTAAGGTTTCATTTGCTGCTGCATTTAGTATCATTTTTATATTAAGCCTTTCTATTTCTTCATTTTGTTTTATTTTATCTTGATATTGGTTAATTCTTTGTTCATATGGCCATTGTACATCTGTATCATTCAATAGTCTAGTTTTATAAACAAATGTTTCAATTTTTCTTTCTGTTCTTGTTACTTGTAGCCATTTAGGTGGTAATCTTTAATTTTATTTTAAAAAGGAAGTGGTCACTGCTTATTTCATATCCTCTGTGAACTCTAACATCTAGTGAAAATTTTGATGTCTTTTCATTTAATATAAAGTAATCTAATATTGATTTCCATCCTCTTGCTGCCCAAGTATATTTATGTATGTCTTTATGTTTATAGAAGGAATTCATTATTTTTAGGTTGTTATAAACTACAAAGTCGATCCATTTTTTACCATTCCTGTTTAAAGTATGTTCTAGATGTATTCCTATATTATTATTAATTTTCGTGTTTCCAATTGTTGCATTTAAGTCTCCTGCTAAAATTACATAATCATTTTTATCTATTTTATATGTTTTGTAGCTGATTATAAAAATCAGTATTATCCTATTATCCTGTTCTCTTCTTTCTGGGACATATAAACCAATTATTGTTAAATAGCCTCTATCTATTTTTATTCTAGCTTCTGTTATTCTTTCATTCCATAATTTACAATGTTTTAACTGTTTTGAAAGGGAGTTATGAATCCAAATCATGACTCCTGCTTGTGCTCTTTGGTCTCTGTCCACTCCACTGTATATCACATTAAAATTTTCGGTTCTCATAGTTCCTTTGAATTTCTTTTTTGTTTCGGCGATTACTGCTATTTTAAAATTTCTTTCATTTAATAGTTGGTCTAATTCTATTTCTTTATATGCTATTCCTCTTACATTCCAGTTTGCTATGTGTATTATATTTTGTCATTTCCATTTTGACTGTTTCCCTTCAAATTAATTTATTATCTATCAGGGTTCCAATATTGTCAGAACTTATATTTCAATTTTCTAAGGCACTTACTAAGCTAATCCACCAAGACCTTGATCTTACTCCTAGACTTTTTCCTATTATCCTGGCAAAAAATTTTGTTTTGCTAATCTTTCCTCTCGCATTAAAGTTACAATACCACCTAAGATTTAGCTCTGTTCACACATTCCTGAATGACAATGTTAAGTTCACTCCTAATATCCTTGTTTTTATTGATTCTACCGTTTTATTCAATATATTAAGGTGAAATGATTCCATCATTTCACCTTAATATATTGAATTATCATATTGTATATGCTATTAAATATAATATCATATTGTATATGCTTGTAAGCATCATCAAATTCCTGCCATGTACCCTCAAGGGGTGTACAGGATATGAAAGTACTACATGAAAAAATTACATCATTACTAACTTCCTATCTACAATTTTCCTCCAAATCAGTCTGTTACTTGTCAAGACTCCAACATTATCAGATCTTATATTTCTATCGTCTAAGGCACTTTGTACCGTATCAATCCACCTATATCTTGGTCTTCCCCTGGGTCGTTTTCTTGCCAACCTGGCAGAGAACACTTGTTTTGCTAATCTTTCCTCTCCCATTCTATTTAAGTGACCATACCACCTGAGATTAGCTCTGCTAATGCATTCCTGGATGCTGACAATGTCAAGTTCTTTCCTAATATCCTAATTTTTAATATGATATTGCCATTGATGCCATCTGTTCACGCCTCTAATCTTTCTCAGGACTCTCATATCTGCGGTCTCTAGTCTTTGGCCAAGTGTTTTACTTCTGACCCAACTCTCGGATCCATAAGTTAAGTTAAAACTGGTTTGAACACTGTCTTGTATACAGCTAATTTAGTGTTCCGACTAATTTCTTTCTTATTCTATATGAATTTATTCAATTGACTTCCCACCATACTAGCTTTGCTGATTCTGTTGTCTATTTCTATATTTAATTTACCATCTTCAGTAAAAATCGTGCCTAAATAGCTGAAATGTTTTACTTGTTCCACAGGTTCTCCATTCATAACACAGTTGACATTTTCAATGATTCTGCCTATTTTCATTGTCTTTGTCTTTTTATTGCTGACCTTCATACCATACCTATTACAACAGCTATTCAATTTAGTCAGAGAATCTTGCAGACTTGTAGCGGATTTATTTAGAAGTATAACATCATCCGCATAAAGCAAAGAGCTGACATTAACATCTCCAATTTTGATATCAGGTTTAACCACTTTCCTTCATAATGTGATCCATATAGATAATGAATAATAGAGGAGATAATGTACATCCGTGTCTCATACCAGATTTAACATTAAACCATCTTCCTGTACTTCCTTCAATTCTAACTGCTGACTTACAACTCAAATAAAGACTAAGTATTGCTTGATATAATGCCCCATCGACACCATATAACTGCAGCGTATTGAATAGCTTCTCTCTTGGCACCTTGTCATATGCCTTTTCCAAATCGACAAAACTTAAATACAGATCTTTGTTATATTCCCATGCTTTCTCGACTATTTGTCGTAAAGTGAAGATCTGATCCTGACAGCCTCTATTTGGCCTGAATCCAGCTTGTTCTTCACCAAGCTATTCTTCCACAATTCTTCTCAACCGTTTCTCAAGTATACTTGCATAGATCTTGCCAGGAACACTCAGTAGGGAAATACCTCTGTAATTCTCACATTCAGTTTTATTTCCCTTTTTATATATGGGTACTATGAGAGCTCTATTCCAATCATCGGGAATTCGTCCCTCTGTCCAGGCTTTCGGAACTATGCAGTGCAGCCACTGTAAGACTCTTATACCACCATACTTCAGCATTTCTGGTCGAATATCATCTACTCCTGCTGCCTTTCCACATTTCAAGCCTTTGATGGCCTTTTCTACTTCAAGTATGGATATGTATTCCTGACTGCATGTCTGGTCAGTGTTTTTTACCACTGTGCTGTCATCACTGCTTGTTTCATTTAGCAGTTTTTCAAAGTAATTACTCCATACTTCAAGGATATCTTTTTCTCCTGTTTTCATGTCACCTTTATCATCTCTAACTCCTTTTACAGTACTCTTTCCTCCATTCCTAAGCTTCTTCAACAACCTCCAGAATATTTTGCCACCTTCTTGATATTTATTTTCTATATTCTTGCCAAAGTCCTCCCATGACTTTTGTGTAGCTAGTTTTATACACTGTTTAGCTTTCTTACATTTGTCTCTGTATTCTGTAAGAGTAAAAGCTGACTTATTTGCCAGGAACTTTTGATATGCTTTCTTCTTTTCCTTCACTGCCTCTTTAACTTCCTCTGTCAACCAGGGAGTTCTGATTTTTTTATCCTTGCACACAACCTCACCACATGCCTCTCTGGCTGAATCAATCAGGTTTTTCTTCAGAGTTTGCCACTGAATCTCCAAGGTTTGATTCCTGTTCTTACACTCTTTCATTTTCTTTTCAATAATCTTTCTGTATTTTAGTCTACAGTTCACATCTGAGAGCTGCTCAACTTTTATTCGCTTTAAAACTTTCTTACATGTTATTCTTTTCAATATGAAATTCAATTTTATCCTGCTCAAGACTAAATAGTGATCACTTCCAATTTCAAATCCTCTGTACACTCTGGTGTCCTGCACCAGGGAGAAAACATCACTATCAACAATAACATAGTCAATGAGACTTTTCTTATTCCTAGCCTCTTCTCTCCATGTGAATTTGTGCATGGTGTTAGTAATAACCAGTCCATGTCCTGAGCAGAAAAGCAACAGATATTTGCCATTATTATTAGCTTTGCTCTTTTCTCCAAATTTTCTCAAAATATTTTTTTCTATGTCTCGCAATCATTTCCTACTCTGCTATTTAGATCCCCAACAAAGACCAACTTTTCCTTTTTCATTGTGTCAGTTGCTTTTTCTAAAGCCTCAAAAAATTCCTCCACTTCTACCTTAGTAGAACCTTCTGTGGGACCATAGGCACCAATAAGTCTCATTGTCCAGTTCCCCATTCTCATATTTGCCCACATTACTCTACTTGAGACTGACTGCCATTCAAGAAGATTAGCCTCATATTTTGTGTTGAATACTATGGCTACTCCTTCTTTTCCTTGATTGTCATTGCCTGAATATAACATTTTGTATTTATTGCTCAGAAAGATCTCACCAGTTTTGGTCTTTTTTGTTTCAGTCACCCCTATTATGTCGATCTGGTACTTATCTAATTCCTCAGCTAGCTCCATTTCTTTGCCATTCAGGCTTCTTATGTTGATAGTACCCATCTTTAACTCTGGTGATGTTGAGTTGGGGTTTGTTTTCAGATTTGTTCCAGTAGCTGACTTTTCGCTGTTCGCCCTGGTTCCCTGGCGAAAACAACGGGGGCCTTGTTTAACCGGGCGACGCCCCAGCTGGCATGAAATTTTGTCATGTTGTACCATCGTTTTTTATTTTGGTTTAACCAATAAGAATACAATTTGGTCGGCTAAATCCCAAATTGCCAGCCCATCCTCGTTCGTTCAGTATTAAAGTAGATACCCAACAGGGTGCACCACGAGAAGATGAGGATTGGACATTAGGTCAGAAGTCCTGGTTGGTTCTCCGCATTCCTTTAAAGGCTATGTGGAGGTCTCCTCTCAGTTATACAGCTTTGACCCTTAAGCACCCCCAAATATATTATCAATATTGCTTACAAGAATTTACCTTTTTGTGGCTTTTTCAAATTCAGATTGAAAAAATTTATTAACTATTACTAATAAATTATAAAAATCAGATATCTTTAAAGATTGGATTTTATGTGCTGGCTCCCAACACAATGGAATAAAGCACATAAAATCCAATCTTTGAAGATATCTGATTTTTATAATTTATTAGTAATAATAGTTAATAAATTTTTTCAATCTGAATTGGCCTTCTGCTAGATGGTCTCCTACAGTTTTCTCTATTTCACTCATTTTGCCATCTTTTCTTTGTTTTTTTTTTTCCTTTCTATTCTCTTCTGTTAATAATGTTCTTATGTTGTCATTTTTCAGTATGTTCAGCCTGTCTCCACTGAATGTGGAAGAAGACCTAATGGATAATATTCTATATACCTATTCTCTATGTGTTCTCAATATGTGAATCATATCTTTAGCTAAATTCCAAGCTTTACTATAGGTAAAACTTGGAATTTAGTTACCTTTTGTTGTTGTTGTAGGTAAGGCACAATGGTTAGAAACTTTCCTCTCCTCTTCGCATTAATTGAAAGATATTTTCAGAGATGATATCCCATCTTCCAAAAGTCTGTATTGTATCATTGTTTTTACTTCTCTTTTTTTTATCCTTCTTTTCAGAATTTTTGCTTACTAAATAGCTTAAGGAAATTACAACGTACAATAGAATATACATTAAAATAAATTTTAATACACTTATTTCGGCAATGTCACGTTGCCATTTTCACAGGAACTTAGAAACAAGACATGTGCATGCAAGCACAGTAAATGAGGACGAAGCAGGAAGCTATTCTTTCTCCTAAAAGTCCTGATGGTGCCCCCTAGTGTGCACTGTAGGGTATTCTTGGCCATTTGGCTGCCCTACTTTGGCCAAACAGGCAGGACAGCTAATATCAGAATTTCAGAACACAAGGACTACATCTGGTTTCACCAATATAGCCGCTCTGGTCTTGCAGACCTTGCTCTGGATACCCACCATAGAATATGGTGGAAGAAAGCCATGATAATACACTGTAGCAAATTCAAATACAAAAGGCTATTCATGGTATCAGCCTCAGCCCTAAGAAACAATCCAAACTTCAACAAATTTGGTTGCATGAGACTGCCTCAAATTTGGGAAACCTACATCAGAAGACCTTCAGCCCAAACGGCCAAGAATACCTACATTGCCTGCTAGGAGCACCATCAGGACTTTTAGGAGAAAGAATAGCTTCTTGTTTTGTCCTCATTTACTGTGTACTGTGCTTGCATGCACGTGTCTTGTTTCTAAGTTCCTGTGAAAATGGTAACGTGGCATTGCCGAAATATTGGAAGTGTATTAAAATTTATTTTAATGTATATTCTATTGTATGTTGTAATTTTCTTAAGCTATTTAGTAAGCATGTATAACCAACGTCTAAGCCTTTCCACAAGAATTTCAGAATTTTTATTTCTCATATTTTGAAAAGGCTAAAAATAGAAAAAAAAATGATAGTTGAACCCTACTGGTCCTTTGTTGAGGCTGTTGGATACAACTTTGGCTATTCATGTTTCCACCTCTCACATATAGGTGGTGCTATTGTAACCATCTATATCTGAGCCCAGAGTCAAGACTGACCACCTGCTGGTATCATTCTTCTCCAACTCCTGCATTTGATGACAAAGTGCTGAAAACCTATGCTCCAATATTAACACCTATCTTATACTGCCCTTTCAATATAATCTAAGCATGGGAACAAGCCTATATTCAACTCATTTGAAAAAAATCTGATAAGCCAACACACTATCATCTGAATTTACTCTTGCTTCTCATTTTACTTTCTCTCTCATCTATCTATGATCTACTGAACTGACCAGCATTTCTCCATTTTTTTTTTTAATCAAAACTGTAAGGACACAAGCAACTGCTAGTCAACATATTTACTGTCCAGTTCATTTTAAAGAACCAACTTCTTCCTGTTTATTCCATCTACCTCATTTCTTTGAAACAGACTTACTCATTGTCTCCCCTAGAGACTACAGTCTTCAGTTGTTCACGGAACATATCAGTAGATTTCTTGTTTCCTTGTATGCTTTTTCTCCACACACAACATTGTACTATAAGATCTTGCAACCTTTCATGTGGGTCTGATATAAAATAAATATACGAATCTGCTCTCCACTTCCCATTCCTCTAATGTGATATATTATAATCCTTGTGATGTTATTCATCATTACTTGTGTTTTGCATCAGCTTATTTTAAACTTTCCACTAAATATATTAAGGTCTTTAGGTCTTTTGATAAGTCATATCATCTGCAAAACAAATTAAAGATTTCTATTAATTTTAACTTTTCCATTCATTCAATGAAAATCTTCCTCTAAAGAAGATGTGAAGAGTCTTGGAGATATTGTCTTCTTATTCCAGTAACAGATGGAATAAGATAATTTTATTCCATCTGTGTTACTGGAAGTCTTTTGCTGTTCTTGTGGAATTTGAAAAATATGCATATATCTTGCCTGTCATTAGTTTCTACATTAGGTTCTTCACTTCTTGTTTTAATAGTAATTTTGTTTTGTCTTCAAAGGCCAAACTTTGTTGTGGGTGGGTTACAGATTTTTTTTTCTATTTTTATCAATTTTATTATATTCAGAACTTAATTTTTCAAAAAAAAATAAATTTGATCATTGCTGTAATTAGGACTACTGTTTCTGAGGTTCTGTTTAATCATACTGATGCATTATATTTATTATGTTTAGGGGTTTGTCTATTGTTGATTATAGGCTTTTCATTTTTTATATCTTCCTTTCACTTTTTTTGAATAAATAATTATCATGCTATTATTATGTACCTTCAAGGGTGTGTACATGGCACTGAGTACTACATAATTAAGTTTAACATTATTACTTGCTTCCTGTTAATAATTTTCTTCCAAATTGCAGTTGACTCTCACTATAGCAAATTTCTAAGGAATAAGTGTTTTTAGTATAGCATTGATTATTTTTTTTGCATTGTCTGTTTTATTATAGCATAAATAGTAGTTTGCTATAGCTGTTGTAGTAGTGGTTGCTATACAGAATTGACTAATCAATTTTATGTCAGATCTTACATTTTGGTTTTCTTAGGCACTACTAACTGCATCAATCCACTTGGATAACTGGTCTTCAGTCAGATCTTTCTGTCATTGCATGCTTGTTTGGCCAACTTTTCTTCTCATTATGTTTAAGTTGACCATTCCACCTTAGATTAGCTCTCTTCATGTATTCTTGAATGCTAACAATGCAAAATTCCATTCTAAGTTTTCATTTTTATTTAATGATTCTGTCATTGACACCATCTGTTTGCTCTTCTATTTTTCTGGGAACTCTGATCTTGTCTTCAGTCAACTTTATTTTGGCACAACTCTAAGCCAGATCCATTGGTTAAAAATGGATCTGCAATAAAATTGGTTTGAAGTGTGTGTGTGTGAGAGAGACAGATAATTGATTTACTCGGCTGAGAGATATATTTTTGAAACAGATTAAATTACTATAAGCCGATAGATAAACATAGTTTCGTCTTCTTAGAAGACTTCTTTGGGTGCATAACATGAGAGAACTACTAACAAACGTTGTGTGAAGAAAAAAAAAAAATCTATACAATTGACGTTTGATAGCAGCACAATGACAGTCTGAGAAATTATAGCTAAGGTTAGTGTTGAGATGTACTGGATGGAGGAAAATTTCTTTAGATTCTACAATTCTTTCTAGTTCATCATAGCATTGAAAGATATTTTCCGATTTGTCCCATATGACTGGATGAATGATAGTTTACATCATTATCATCAGCAAATTCAGGACATGGTTCGACAGAGCACTTGCTCTGGTTCTGCCTCATGTGTAACATCTCTTATGTTCCTCTAGATGTAATTCAATGGATTTTTCCATCTGGCCAAAATGAGGTGTGTTGCAGTTGAACCAAATACGGTAAATGCTAGGATATTTATTTCAGGTTGTCATGTTTTTGCTTGGGCATAGTGAGAAAGGATGTTAAGAACTTCAGCTAATTTTGGCAAAACAGAACTGATATATGGTAGGGATATGTAGCCTTTTTCACTATTTCTATCTTCAATATGGTGAGGAGGTAGATTGAATAGTAACTTATTAACTAACTGTTTGTTTTGAATAACCATTTTGCTGAAAGGGTGTAAGAAGAAATAGAAGTGCTTTATTAAAATCTTCTTCACAGGAGGGAGCGAGCACGTTTGCCTAGCATAGAAATAACACCAAGTTTTTGAGGTGGATAGTGATGGGACTGTGCATGGAGATATCTGTTGGTGTGAGTGAGTTTCCTATAGAGATTTTTAATTTCTCAGATACACAAGTGAGTTTGATGGCTCTCTTCCATTCCTAGATGTCAATCTCTAATTCTGCAATAAATTGGATTTTGGGGTGTTGACTGTTGAGATGGTCTAGGAAATTCTTTAAAGACTCGGGTCCATGACTCCAGATTAGGAATATGTCATTTATATATCTTTTCCACAATCTAGGTTTCAATGAGAATGTAGAGATAGCTTTTTTTTTTTCAAAAGATTCCTATCTCTTCATTCCCATCTCTCAGCCTAGTCATTTCTGTTTCAAAAATATACATAATATATTCGTATATACGTTACGGTTAAAGTGATAAATGCAGTTATTAATAATTACCGGTTAAAGTGTGTAATTTACAAGAATTAATCACTTTAACCAGTTAAAGTGAATAATTCCAAGAGGAGTCTGGTAAATGTAATAAAAACATGTTTATAGGTTTTGTATATAGGTTTTCATTCTCAATAGAAATTAGTTTATAATGAAAAAAGTAAGGAAAGTACTTCTTTTGCACTCAATGAAATTAGAAATCATTATAAACTAACCTAACCTAACATCCATGGGCACATGAATGGGGATGTTAGCTCTCTCCCACATCCCCATTCATCTGTCTACGAAGTGATTAACAGTTGCATCCAAAATTATGCGTTCATGCATTTGAAAATGTCTGTCTGTAATCGCTTCTTTTATTTTTATATATATATATATATATATATATATGACAAAAGGTGACTTAAGGTCAAAATCAGAGAGGAACTGATCTGTGTTTTTCTCCATTGATGAGCAATGACTTTTATCTATAATCCCCATTCATCTGCCTGCAATCATTAAGCTCGGACCACAACAACGTTTATCTTTCATCCCCATTAATCTGCCAACAATAAACTACGACTACACTCTGGTTCGACATGCGACATCCAGGTTAGGTTAGTTTATAATGATTTCTGATTTCATTGAGTGCAAAAGAAGTGCTTCCTTACTTTTTCATTATAAACTAACCTAACCTAAGCTGTTATAATTTCTATTGAGAATGAAAACCTATATATTAAACCTATAAACATGTTTTATTACATTTACCAGACTCCTCTAGGAATTATTCACTTTAACCTGTTAAAGTGATTAATTCTGGTAAATTATTCACTTTAACTGGATTTATCACTTTAACCATAACATATATACTAGTAATTTCTCTTATTCCAGGCATTTCATCTTCCTCCTTTCTATACGAGCTTTGCTTATTATATTAGCTAATTAAATATGGAACCTATTAATTTTTATTATTATTTTTAGGTACTGTTGAGAATACAGTTGTTTACTATGTTCTTGCCTATTTTCCTAGATTTCAATACCAAATTTTACTACTGAATTCGCTACCAAATTCATTACAGCAATTCTTCAGTTTGACTAAAGAGTCCTGAAGAATTATAGTGACTTGTTTAGAAATGTATGTGTATAAAGTAGAGCTGAGTTTAATAACTCTGATTTTGATAATCAGGTTTAATGCTTCTTTCCTTTATAATGTGACATCGAAATGATAAACAGTAGGGATAACATGCATCTTTATCTTATCTGATTTTTACATCAACCTATCTTCCTGTACCTACTTCATTTCTGACTGCCAGCTTACAACTTAAACGTAGCCTAATGTCCCATTTATACCATATAGTCATATCATTTTGAAGTGCTTTTCTCTTTGCACCTTACCATATGCCTTTTCTAGGTTTGCAAAACTTAAATCATACAGATCCTTATTTATATGGTTGGCCATGTAGTTAGCATACCCACTCTCCGACCAACAGGCTGCAGGTTCGAATCCTGCCATGGACATGAATGTTTGCGATTGTCTTTAGGTGGATGACAAATTTCACCACCTGGTGTGAGACCATTGCCCTGCTTAAAGTGAAAATATAATTCTGAAAGGACCTATTTGGTCTGAATTCAGCTTACTTTTCTCCAAGTTTCTTTTCTACAATTTTGCTTTGCCTCTTAATTATATTTACATAAATTTCATTTGGAACTGAATAGGGATGTTCCTCTCTAATTTTTACATTTCAGAAATTTGAAAGGTAGAGATTCTTTCCATCATCATCATCAAATTCCTGCCATGTACCCTCAAGGGGTATTACAGGATATGATAGTACTACATGAAAAATTTACATCATTACTAACTTCTATCTACAATTTTCCTCCAAATCAGTCTGTTACTTCTCAAAACTCCAACATTATCAGATCTTATAGTTCTGTCATCTAAGGCACTTTGTATTGTATCAATCTACCTATATCTTGGTCTTCCTCTGGGTCGTTTTCCCACCAACCTGGCAGAGAACACTTGTTTTGTTAATCTTTCCTTGCCCATTCTGTTTAAGTGACCATACCACCTGAGATTAGCCCTACTGACGCATTCCTAGATGCTGATAATGCCAAGTTCTTTCGCATTGAGCGTGTCAGAATTGGAAGATGTAACATTGGACGTCTGCTTTTTGCAGATGACCTAGTTCTGCTTAGCTCTTCCTCAGATGACCTCCAGCAGACCCTGGATAGATTTGTAGCCATTTGTGCAGAAGCCAGAATGAAGATCAGTGTGGCCAAAACGAAACATTTGTGGTCTGAAGACAACCATCCCAGAGCACTCTACATGTGAGTGGAATCCCACTGAGGCAGGCGGAGAAGTTTAAAT